>NW_013666508.1:361648-387357 GCF_000517525.1 Limulus polyphemus
AGGGCGTGTACGTAACGCTGCTCTAGAAGAGGACCTGTACGTAACGCTGCTATAGAAGAGGGCGTGTACGTAACGCTGCTCTAGAAGAGGACCTGTACGTAACGCTGCTCTAGAAGAGGGCATGTACGTAAACGCTGCTCTAGAAGAGGACCTGTACGTAACGCTGCTCTAGAAGAGGGCGTGTAGTAACGCTGCTATAGAAGATGGCGTGTACATAACGCTGCTCTAGAAGAGGGCGTGTACGTAACGCTGCTCTAGAAGAGGACCTGTACGTAACGCTGCTATAGAAGATGGCGTGTACGTAACGCTGCTCTAGAAGAGGGCGTGTACGTAACGCTGCTCTAGAAGAGGACCTGTACGTAACGCTGCTCTAGAAGAGGGCGTGTACGTAACACTGCTCTAGAAGAGGACATGTAGTAATGCTGCTATAGAAGAGGGCGTGTACGTAACGCTGCTCTAGAAGAGGACCTGTACGTAACGCTGCTATAGAAGAGAACCTGTACGTAACGTTGCTCTAGAAGAGGACATGTACGTAACGCTGCTCTAGAAGAGGGCATGTACGTACCCATGAGAGTGAAAGAGTAAAACTGACTATGAAGTTACTTTAGATCAACAGAAATTATGCATTTTATTTTCTGTTGTGATCTTAAAAACGTTTCTTTTTATAGTATACCATATCTCACTTCTTTTCAATTCCATTAATTTACCAACAAATGTGGTATTTTGTTGCTTTTGTCACGTTTGTGAAGAAATACGATAAAAATGCCTACATTAGCAAATATTTCTCGATGAAACACTATTTCAGATAAATGATATAAACTGAAATAGAAGAAGAAAATGTCGAGAATTTGTTTAAAGAATGTAAATATTCGCTAAGATTGGGTCTTAAGGGGAGATTTGATAAATGAATCTCATAACGCAGTAAACTTTTGAGCTCATCATTGGTTTAGTTTTGTAATAAATGTCAAAATACTAGAGAAATACAACACAATATTTACAAGTTCTTCTTGTTGTTGTTTGTAGTTAAGCACAAAGCTACACAAAGGGCTATCTGTGATCTGCCCACCTCGGGTATCGAAACCAGGTTTCTAGCGTTGGAAGTCCGCAGACAGACCGCTGTGCCACTGGGGGGCTTTACAAGTTGAGAGTTGAGACGATTTGTTACAGTCACTATGATTGACTTTTCATTACCAAAAAGTTATTTAATCATGAGAGAAGGAAGTGGTATAAAACAACAAAACTGGATAATATATATACCACCAAGTCTTGAGAATAAAGTACTACTGTACCATTGAAAAACAACGATTAATTCATGAGCAGAGGAAGTGATTTCTTTACTTAAAGTATGAGAATAAAGGTTCCAGGAAATTACTTTTACCACGAGTGATATGAAAAAATCTACTTCAGGCCAATGAAAACTAGAAAAAGCGTAATATTTACTATAAAGTTTGTTTGTTTTGAATTTCGCGCAAAGCTGCACGAGGACTATCTTCGCTAACCGTCCCTAATTTAGCAGTGTAAGACTAGAGGGAAGGCTGCTAGTCATCACCACCCACCGCCAACTCTTGGGCTACGCTTTTAACAACGAATAGTGGGATTGACCGTCACATTATAACGCCCCCGCGACCCTCAGATTGCGAGTCGAGCACCCTAACCACCTGGCCATGCCGGGCCTTTACTATAAAGACGACCAATCTTCATTAAAAGTTGTTTGTTGTTAAGCGTAACGCTATATAATGCGCTGTCGATACAATGCTTCCATTGGAGTTATCAAAACTTGACACTTAACGTTATAAGTCTTCAGACTTGTCGCTGAGCCACCGGAGTCTTCAGTGAGGAAAATGTTAAATGCTAATGCTCTACTTTGGAAGCTTCTTCAAAAATGTTTTGCCTTTCAAAAGAAATAAATGTAAGTTAGGTATTTGCTTAGTAGCGCTTCATGCTCATATTATAACAACAATAAAGTGATTTCTAACAACATTAATACTGTTAAAACCTGTATCATTTACCTAGACTTAGCTAATTCCAAGGGTTTTGTATATCACATCAATAATTTCAGGTGAATCATAATGTTATTTAAGCAAAGTTAAGTTTACTGAGGTATAGTATACTTGAAATAAAAAGAAACATGTGAGCGACACCAAACTATTTATAACTGCTTTTACTGTTTTATACTTAAATATACACTTGTGAAATTTATCTTCATGTGAAAATATCATCACAAGGTATCTTGAAGTCTCATGGTAAACTTTCTCTTCCAATTTATAAATTAGTCAACGCTTCATGCATACATAAATGACAAATATATACACGATGCCCTATTAAACAGTGTTTAACGCAAATGGTATATGATAAAAATATATAATATGTAATAATGGTATTTTAGTGTTTTCGAAAGTTATTGCATTTAAATAGACTAACAAAAAATGGAACACTATTAATAAACACTAAAATAACGTAATTTCCATTGTTCGTTATGCGAAGAAACTTATTCATTTTTAGTTATTAATTACAAAAAACATATAAAGTTAAAACAAGATTAGATTCTCTTTCTATAGTACTGACTTAAGTAAAAAAGTTTGTTAACAGGTGACCTACTGGCTGACGTACCCGTTCAACACGCGTGAAAAACAAATAGGGCTCCATAAAATGACATCATAAGTACTGTAGTACTTATAGCACGAATGGGGAGGACAAACAGTACAGCATACAATAGAAGCTATTTACTCATATACACCTTTGACAGCCAAATAATAAACCTTGAGAAACAGACCTAAACGATAAACAAACAACATTCAAAATTACATGTCATAGAACCAATTGAAAAGGTCAGCAGAGCAGATACAAAAAATTAACAAAACAACAATTTCTCAATCATACTGACTTACTGACATTGTTGAACGCTTCTAGCAGTTAACAAATAGACTTATCATAGTTATAAACACACCAAATAGAACAACAGCACAGGGACCTCATGATAGTGTTAGTGTTTTTAAACCCTTAGCATATGCACACAACCACAACTCGCACTACATCACCCAAATGACATTGCACACTATAGTGTGTGCCATCACATGTACAGAACACATGCGCACTAACAATGTGTACATATACCATAAATGAAAAGAATGCACACATCCACCGTTATTTGCACATTCCATAATATTATGGTGCACACCCACTCGATATACATTCAGAATATCAACACAAATGAATGAACGATGCATAAGATCGTGTCACCTTGTGTGAAAAAAGTGCATGAACAAGTGAAAAATATTTATAAAAAATTGAAAGTATATGAATGGGTGCACTAAAAAGTGAGGAACCAAGGTAGGAATAAGCATAATACTTCCTCTGTACAACCTCACAAGGGGCGTACCCAAGATTTAGTCCATGTCTACCTCGATTTTTCTGTGTCCATAATATTATACAACTTATGAGTACATATAGAAGTGTGTCTATGATTCCTTAGCTTTGTATTTTAATCTACCTATATAGCTAATGTACGAAATAATGATGACTTCTCATACAATTGCAAAAGAGGAAACAAGTTGCAAAGAAAACAAACATACAAGTCATGGGTCCACACGAATATCTGATTCTTCTGGTGTCATATAAACAGACTTTACAGCCCATGTATTGCCTCCAGTAACTCGATTCATTGTATGATAAACATAACTAAGTTTGATAAGTTTAGTCCATCTGGCTTATATACAGGATAGAAAAAATATAGTAGGTACGGACAGGATGTTTGACACGCCCCCTTGTGAGGTTGTACAGAGGAAGTTTTATTACACCATGCTCATTCCTACCTATTTCCTCACTTTTTGGTGCACCCATTCCTACACTTTCAATTTTTTTAGATATTTTTTTCCAGTTGTAGGGATATCAGATAAAAAAAACAGATTCCCTGTGTCACATCTCCGAGAGGAGGGGGATTTGTAATTGTTTCGATAGATTTTCCAGAATAATTTTGCCTTTAGTTACAAACTTACTTTCTTTAGATTTCTAGATGGATTTGTGACATATATAACAATATTATTTTTTAGTATTAATAATTGGAATTTTAGGTTCAATACTGAAGTTATATTATCTAGGTTTCAAGTATTTTTTACCTGTTTTTGGATGACTTAAAGCAGAAAATAACAGTCATCAACTTAAACTATCAATCTATGATAAACACAAATACTAAATTTACCTTTCATTCGTGATGTTGGGAAAACGTGTAGATTCAAAAAATCAATTAAACACAAAAATACAAACCTCTATTATCCTACAAAAGGTGAACCTCTCTTCATCAGGAGAAAACTGGGAAACCTCTAATTTATCCTTTTTGGTTTATTCAGTTGTTGATAGAAATCTTAATGCTATTTTAAATACTCACAAATCATATGTACTAAATATTAGCATTAATACTGTAAAGATGAATTGATTATGGTTTAGCCTATTTGTTAACAAACTTCAGATGACATTTGATGACGAGGAACCCACTTTTCAGAAAATACAAGTTTGGAGACGGATTCAATGGTTACATGATGATGGCATAATCTTATCGAAACGTTATACATTTATAATAAAGTTTTCTTCATTACCCATTCAAGCCGTCTCCAAACTTTTATAAACTTTGGGTTAGTTAGTTAATGCCACAAACTTCTGTTTAAAATTCATTTTACTTTTAAATATTTTATTTAATTTCTCATATTTCTAAACTTAATAAATGTTTTCTTGTGCTTTAGTCGTTATTATTATTTATGAGTAAATTTGATAAAACTAAAGGGAAAATGATACGTTTATAAACTTACTTAGCAATGGAAAATAAAATATAACATTGCACTTTGTCAACGCAACATTCCGAGAATTTCTAATAAAATGTGTGTGTGTTGTTACAACAAACCACATCGGTCTATCTCCGTAATCACCGAGAGGAATCAAACCCTTGATTGTAGCGTTGCTAATTCACAGGCTTACCGCTATCTCACAAGGAAACTAATTTTTAATAAACAAACATCAGTATTTTCCATGCTAAATAAAACAGTAATTTACGAACATTTAGAATAATATCAGAATATTAATATTTCTCAGAGAATTTTTAAACTGTTAACATGAATAAAGTTTAGTTAGACTAATATGATTTTATCGTTTAAAATTAGAAAGAAAAATTTCAAAATATTTTTTTTCATCAAACTAAAATCGACAAGGCGAAATGGTAAACTAACTGTATAAAAATAATGGAATAGAAATAATTTCTTATAAAGTCGAAATTCATTTAATAAAATATCAATAACAATGATAATCAGTAATTTAAATTTTCGTACAACCCTAAAAAGATGAAAGGTCTGTTTTGATTGATTTGGCTATATTTATTAATCTTATAATTTTACATAAAAATAAAGTCCATACTTGAGAACAGAGATACATAAAAAATGGTTTGTAACACTAAAACCACAGTAAACGCAAGACTCATAATTATTTCAAATATCAAGCTAGAAAAGCCTTCCTCTTCAAATAACCTCAATAAACGAATAATTTGCGTGCAGGTTGACGACTTAACTGTGCGTTATATTGATTTTTCTAAATTTCTTGTCGTTCAAAAAATGTACAACATTTTCGGTTTTGTTGTTGTTGTTTGTGTTTATCATTTGTTCGATAGTTATGGATTTCCAAGGACGCTAACTAGTGTGATTTGAGAAGATCTATTTCCTAGATCTCTGTTAATCTTATCATTGCTTCGTGACAAAGTTTAGACTTATTAGAGCTAGAGATTAAAAACACGTTTGCTACTTTTGTAAAGTACCCACTTCTTCTGGACTTAAATAAATTACCTGTTCTTGATTATTTGTTTAACTTGAATTGTAAGAGCTTCGTTAGAGACAGAATGTTCTTGAATGTTCATTCACTTAGTGGTAAAATAGTAACTTTCGGCCACTTTGATCTCGTAGGCTCTCATCACTGCTTGAGTATTACGTCACTGATAGGTCAAACTCGAGACACATTGCGCCAGCATCAAATCCGGTAATGCTGCAATACCTAAACGCCGTGCCTCCGTTGCAATAGAAACGTAGTTCCTATAATAACAAGAAAGTACTCTACTTCTTTTGGAAAAATATTGCACTAATGTATACATTGACATTGTTATCGTTTGGCATAAAAAATAATTTATTGATATATGATAACAACATTTTGATTCTATTCTCACTTCTTTAAAACATTTTTATAAGAAGAAGAATTTACGCCTCCTAACTAATCTATAATTCAAAAAGACCGTTGCCAACTTCTGTAGAACGTGATATACATGTAATAACATATAATTGTTTGTAAAACAAAAGTAATATTTTGAATAGCTGTGTGTTAGGAAACGCTATTTATATATATTACCAATATGTTACTTCTATTTAACATCATCGAATATAATTTACAGTACTCTCTTTACAGGGCTTGACGTGGTTAAGGAACTCCCAATCTGCGAGTCTCAGGTTTGAATCCCTCCACCGAACCTGTTCGCCCTTTCAGCCGTTGAGGCGTTATAATTCGACGGTCATTCCCACTATTCGTTGGTAAAGTGTAGCCCAAGAGTTGGCGGTGGGTAGTATTTACTAGCTGTCTTCCCTGTAGCCTATCACTTCAAAATTAGGAACAGGTAACACAAGCAGCCCTCTAATAGCTTTGTGCAAAATTTAATAAAACAAGCAAACTAAATATTAAAAATCAATAGACTTTCATATATCATTTTACAGTTATGCAATCAAGCATAATTAGTTTAGAAAAGTTGCAAAATGTAGTAACTCGTACTTGGTTATATCTGTTTGTTTTTGTGAAATAATACATAAAGTGTTTTAATTAAAATAATCCATAGATATGAAGGGTTTGTTCAATTTTGATTATATTTCAGACGAGCGTATTAGTTTTTGTGTTTTACTAGATATAAATAAATATAAAAGTGTTATAATCGTGTTGAACATCTTAATAGTATTTTTTTATCATAATTCAAACGTGATTGTTTTATGTTTTAGATATGAATATCACTCCCAATGTCATAGTGTAGTTACAAAATCTCATTCTCTAAACTAAATATATTTAATTTGTTCTTTTAATTTCAAGCACTGAGCTGCACAATGGGCTATCTACATTGTGTCCACCAGGTAAAATCGAACCCCAAAATTCAGAGTTAGAAACCTTCAGTCTCACTGCTGAGCCACCGACGGACAATTAATTTAGTAAATATAAATAATTGGTTGATGATGTAGAACTTATCTTCATCACACCTTAGGAAATTGAAATTGACGTCATATCGTTAGACAAAGGTCTACGTTTAAACTTGATCTTTATTTGAAACAATTATTTATATTTTAGCTACACTGATTCTAAAAAGAGGTCGAAAACATGATGAACGTATAAAATATAATACTAAATTATCTGACGACAACATTGTATCTTGTGACGTGGCGGAAAAGGAAGCAATGTGAATAATTAACCACTTACAGTTATCATATTTCCCCCCAGTGGCACAGCGGTATGTCTGCAGACTTACAACACTAGAAACCGTGGTGGGCAGAGTACAGATAGCCCATTCTGTAGCTTTGTACTTAATTACAAGCAAACTAAATACAGTAAGTATATCAGGACAAAAGTTGCACTTCTGTGAGTTGTAGCTCTTTAGACGGCCTGTATCAAAATTTTATATTTGCATCTAAATGATCACAGACTGTAAACTAGAAAGAAAACATATTTTTTCCAAAACAGCTTTAACCTTAATCGCTATTGGGCGATCAATATCACTTTTACAGCATTCATTGTTTTCCTAATTTATTAAAGTGAATAATACACATACATAAGAAAACACTCATTTGTTACACTGGATTTAACACATACAACACTTGCAGTATGTTGGTCAGTAGAAGATTGGGTAAATTCCAGTTTACCTTATTTAGTAGTTTATGTTAATCTAGACACATTATGCGTCATTATATTGACCATATGCAACCATTATAAGGTTTGATGTGCCACCTTCACAGAGAAGTTATACTTATAACGCTCAGCGGTATGCTTTCATTACCTGTTTTATATTACTGCTTTCCTCAGAAAAACTACTTTCCTACGCTATCTGTAAACGATGAAAAGTAGTTTTAATAAATGGGCGCTGCAGGATTAAGCACTTATATATTTGCTCTGAATTTTTGAATTCGACTTTTGTTTCCAGTGTGCATATGAGGCTTTCGAATCAAGAAAATTGTTTTCCTTATTTTTTCTTGCTCTGTAAGGTCTATATTTATAAAACTATTTTTGTAATTTTTATTGTTTTTTCATCAAAAGTTCAAATAAAGAATCAGTTACTGGCTTTTTTTACCTTCAATGTGAAATATTAAATTCATAGTTATGTCAAAATTCTGTAATTAGTAAAAATTCTCTTTATTTATGGGAAGTATAAAAGTAAATCACTGTTTAGTTGTCTTAAGTTTATTTGGCTATTCAGACATTAATCGTTTATTGAGCGGCTTTTAAATGTGTAATATTGTAAATACAATGTATAGATATGTGTATTGATAATTCAATCAAATTAAAGGGTACGATAATGATTTTGTTTTATAGAAATTGAAATACAGACTTTAAAATATATATATATCAGGCTTGCAGACTAAAACATGAAAAGAAACTAAACATTTACATTTAAGGCATAATTAAGGCTTTGAAAAATCTTAATATGAAAGACGGTGTATCCCATCCACTGTCAGGGTCCTATAAACTATACTTTTGCAAGTGTCTTTCATACTAGAATATTTTTCCCATTTATACTCCGTAGTTTTAATACTACTTATAATAATCTTTCTTAAACGTGACACGTTTATCCTTGAAATGCTATATTATTGATTTTAAGTACAATTTTTAGCTGTGATTCCACCTGGTGGTCGAGTGTAGACTTTCACAGCCATTTTATGAATTGTCTAATTATTTATACCTTCAAAAGTTCACATATTTAAGCATATCTATTTTCTCTAGCATTAGAGATAAAAATGCTTTTAATTTTATATAATTCTTTCAGGCAATACTATATTTGCATGTTCTTTATCCATTTCCATTTTCCCAGTGGTATCTATTATATAAGTTTAAGACATGAATATAAATCCGTGGTTCAGCGACAGTTTTTCGCAGCAACGTAACTATTGAAGACACGGCAAGGTTAGTAATATCTGCCTGGTTATCTTACTTTGTGTTTGTTTCTTTCATCTTTTTAGCACACTCTATCACCCGATAGCTGAGTAACTAGTACAACATACCTTTTCAGGGCTATCTAAGATCTAAAACATTAAAAGTTAATCATTTCTTCTTCTTTTTTTTTTTTCGAGTATTTGAGCTAACAGATAAAAAGCCCATCATGCCAGGACAGCCCAGAACCATCGTCCCACGTTCCCAAGGCGATGTATTTTTAGTCGAGAACCAGTTTGCCATGCTCCAGTAATGTGCAGCAAACTTCCCATCGGACAGCGACCACAGCCTAATCATCGCTTCGTTCGAATCAAGCTTCGATTCCGACTCCGTCTCTCCAACCAACTTCCCCAAGAAGCAAGCTAAATCGTCAGCGGGCAACTACAGAAGCACATCCATATTACTCTTGGTTAGAGTTAAGATGACTGATTGTATCAAAATTCTTCAAGAACATATATCTTGCCTTGGAAAGACCAGAGAAAGGGGTAATCTTAGTTGCTTGGGAAAGATGACAGTATTGCTGTTTATGCCTAGGTTAAACCTATGGGTGAATAAGTTAAAACATATTAAAAGATGATAGTCATACTGTTTATAACTAGGTTACACCTATTTGTTTCCAAATTGTGTTTACAATAAACACACGTACTTTTAATTATAGGTACTGTGGGATCCAAAGAAAGTGTACGATTTATGCTAAGGTAACCTGCACTGAACAAGTGGATGCTCCAAAAATGATGTACAAATGCTAATGTAATCCAAAGATGGCTTACATAAGGGCTACTCATGTAACCCAATCATATAATCCTAGGGTAACCCAAAAATGGCTTACAATGTCTACGTGTATAAACCAAAGATGCAATACATAAGATCTAATAGTTTGATAGAAAAATGTTGTAGATATGATGTTTCTGAATGCAAACTTAAGAATGTTTATATATATATATATATATATTGCAATACCGTTATCGGTCCAGGTTGTCAACTTATTGCGATACTTAATTCATTATTGTTTTTTCGTGCTGAATTACTCGCCTATTAACAATTAATGTAATCAACAATTTGTGAGTTATTTATATATATATGTGTGTGTGTGTGTGTATGAGAGGCTTATACACCTCCAAAATGAAATAGTTTCATGAGGTTCAAGCTCACATATTCTATTGAACACATTATTAAACGTCATTCACTTTTATCCGGACTGAGAAATGAGATTTGATATATTCATAGTAATTAAATACGCAAATACACAAAACTGTTTATGTAATTTGAAATATTGAACTTAAGAGGACACGTGAAAGAGTTGAAACTCGTTCTCCTATAAACATGTGTTTTGCACAAATGGATCAAATTTGACAGAATTATCAAACATTTCCTCTTGTAATTCATAGGATTATAAATAAAAAATGTCCATTATATTGCAAGTCTACATTAATCTTACTTAACTAAAAAATATTTTCTTACAAAATTATTTTGTTCCTAATCAACCATGTGTAAATGTCATACGGCAACCGTGAAAGCTACGATGGGATTTCCAACATGGTGTTCAGCTATACTGATTATAACTATAAGTCTCAGATGTCAACATACGTTTCACAATTGTGCAGAACGTGAGCGCATATTTTAAATCTAAATATCATAATTACCAATATATATAACGTTCGTGTAAATTACTACTTTAATACTGCACTTGGTCTAAACACAATATAGATATACACAGAGCTAAGGTAAAAACATAGTTCTATTCCTGTTTCAAATTTTAGTTAGATAAGGTTAAGTTAGGATTTTTCATCATCATAATAATACACTTCTAATATCTAAAGTATATATAGGTGCCTGACGCACATTCTTGTCTCTGTATTTCAACATAAGCAATTTTATGCGAGTAATTTATTAGTTAATCATTGCTTCTAAGCATGTTTATTTTATTCAAAAACTTCTACTGCTTTCCAGAAATTTATGTATTATGTAATGCTCTGAAAATACTGTATGATTATATATTTAGGGTCTAACACCAATTACACTAAACAACAAAAACTTTGCTACTGGACAAAATTCAAGTGCTTCGGGGTAATTTGATGATGCTGATTTCAAAAATGTATTCAGAATTTGTCCATCATCTCTAAACTTTGAGTTATTGTAATACCTTAATATTTTATCAGCGCTATGTGAAATACCATGCAATTAACTCAGGACAACAGATTTGTACTGTGAAATTAAGTTTACTTGGACATCTTAATGGACAAAAGGTATATCTTTTTGATAATTTCAAACATTGGCTGTATTAGATTAGTGTAAAATTCCAAATATATTTTCATATATTCTATTTGTTCTAGATATAACTGTAGTGAATTGCACCACTTTTGCTTCATTCCTACGCTCACCTGCTCCGCCCGGGAATCACGAAACCTTCACGTGCTCAGTTTGCTAGAACATTCGAGAAGTCCCTCCATGAGCATAGAAGGGGCAGGAGTCAAATGCCTCTCTTTCAGTTGCCTCTCACTCGCTCAGTTGGTCAATTTGTTTTGCTCCACGCACAATAACAAACTCTGATCTTCTTCGTCGTATCATACCCGCGATATAATCAAATTTCGCAAAACATTGTTTTTAAAATATTTTAAACTATAATTCTGTAAACATAAATAATTTTATATTTTTTAGAAAATCATTTGAAATGCTGGTTGCTTCCAGTTCAAGTAAAGCCCAAAAGTGCAAAAATGACCCAAACAGTACCTGCTACGTTTGTGGAAATATACTACAGTTTGGACATCAGGCTTGACATAATGGCTCAATAAGAAAAGAGCAAGTATGCCATATATAGTTCCCATGATATGGCATGAACACAAAGATCATCTCACCGACTGTTATTTTTGCATGACTAATGTTTCTGGATATTCAGGCAAAAATAAACAATATGTTAAATATCCATATATTGTATCTGCAATGAAAGCAGTACCTCATGGGGTTGGTCCTTCAATGAATTGGGAAACAGAAATTATCATGCAAAGAAGATAATGAATCATTTTTATCCTCTTCAACATAAACTGCCACATCTAATCACACAAGAATAGCTGAATGATCTGATTTGTGACTTGTCTCTATCAAAGAAACATGGAGAACTTCTTGGCTCTCGTCTACAGCAATGGAATATACTATCTCCAAGAACAAGAATTTCAATTTACAAAGTCGCCATCAAAGTCTTCCTTCTCTCAACAGCATGCAATATACTTTGTGTTTCTGTACAAATGTTAATGCACTAATGGAAGAATTAGGTACGGGAAATTATCCTAAAAATTGAGATTTTTTATGGACTCATTTAAAGTTAGTCTTAAAGCTGTACTTTTGCACAAGGGGAACATTAAACCATCGATTCCTTTGCTCATGCTGTGAACATCAAAGAAACTTATAAAAGCGTGCAGATTATACATTCTTAAACCCAGTTTTCAATGAATGAATAAAGGTATTAAAGAAAAAGTTACTATTTTCATGATAAATAAGAACATTTTAATAAATCCATCATAATTCGAAAACTAGAGGTGATCGGTCATTTCAACATCATTTTTAGAGTCAGAATCGTCAAATTACTCAGAAACAGTTGCATTTTCTCCAGTAATAGATAATTTTTTGTTGCCCAGTGCTATTGATTTTTAAACGTTTATTGTGAATATTTTCAGAAGTCTTGAATTATTTGTGATCCATGTTTCACAAAAGTAAAACACATCTGATAATAACTCAGCATTATGTTTTACTCAAAATAGCACGTCTAAGTTTTCTGTACAAACAAATTAATTTTAGATATCTCTTTTTGTTTAATTTTAAAGTGTTAGTTTACTATTATGTAATACTTCCATATACTATCCTCACAGAATCTAAATAAATATATTTATAAGTATAATAAATATTTAATGAGATTAATTTTAATTCCATACATTGAAAGGAATACATTTCTGATGGACTAGAGGGAAGGCAGATAGTCAACAGCTCTCTCTCTCTATGTACCATAACCAAACAAGATGTTGGTGATCATTGCCTTCCACAGATCTCTTCCCCTTGGATCCCAAAGAATATCCAATATTGATACATTTATCCATTTGGATGGACTTTTGACATAAATTAACTTCTGTCTTCCATGGTCTTTCCTTCCTTCAACCTTTCCAGTTACGACCAGACTTTCAGTTTTTCTTTCCTGATAATGTGTCCAAGGACGCCAACTGTTTCTTTCCGAGATTAGTTATCAGTTTCTTCCTGCAATCTGCTCTTAACAAAATATCTTCATTTGAGATGTGACTTGAGAACCACAACCCAATTGCTTCAATTCTCTTTTCCATACTTGGCAATATTCTCCAACATTCTGATGCATACTTGAAAATTGGCATAACATAGCAATCCAAAACTCTTAATTTCATCCCCATAGAAGTTTTACTATTTGTCAGCAAATTTTTCATTTTCCGAAATGCTTCTTTTGCCATTTCTATTTTCAATTTTACTTCATGATCATAGTTAGCATCTGATGTTATCTAGCTTCACAGAAAGTTCAGTTTATTGACCTGTCTTATCTGTTTCTAATCACAGAAATGATCTTTGTAATGAACTTGTATTTTGTTTTCATACAGTTAATACTTAAACCTCTCTTCTCACTTGCACCAAAAGCTTTATCTTAAAATTTTTGCAGTTTTACTTCTGAATTGGCTATTAAAATTGTGTCAACAACATAACACAAGTTATTCCAATTCTGTCTGCCAATGATCAGACCTGGTAAATCTTAGGTCTCCTTAAGGTCTTCTCACTGTACAAGTTAAACAAGTCAGACCTTGTTTCATGCCTCTCTAAATTTGGATGAAATCAATTAATTTATTTTCTATCTTCACTGCTGTAGTGTTGATAACCGTTCATGCTTCTGACTTACGACTTTTCAATATGTCCATTTTCTTCTTAACAGATGACATTTCTACACGACTGTTGTGGAATAAATCTTAAATATACTCTATCCATTTTATCTATGCTTCTTCTCGTTCCATAATTACATCATCAGTCTTAACTTTTATACATCCACTAGCAGTGTATCCCCATTTATCTATGATATTAGTATATGTGGATGTAACATGTTTATCTTTTATTTCTCTATTTCTATGCATTTTTCATTGAGCTGTTTTTATTTTTTCATTGCACATTGATCGAATTATTTTGTCTAGTTTCTTACACTCTTCGGTAATATGGGATTTCATCTTCCTTCTATCTTCCATGAATTCAAGGATTTCCTCCATCATCTATTTCTTTTTCTTTTGCCTTAATTTCAATGGAATAACCCACTGGTTGTTTCAACTAATGTTTCTTTAAAACTTTCCATTTTGACATATTTCCTTTATCTTCAAGTTCTCGAAAACGGTTTTAACTGCACTGACTGTATACCTTTCTTTGATTATACCTTTTCCATCAGAATTATATAACCAACCTTCTTTGTTGCTTTGGTTTCTTAAGCTTCCTCAACCTTATCTACTGCAGTCAACCCCTGGGACAGTTTTAGATTGTATTACTTCACTGCTGAATCTTTTGTTGATGGCGATGTAATGAATTTCGATTGTAACATTATCTCCAGGTCTTTTACATGTATACCTTCTTTTCGGGTGGTACTAAAACCATGCATTCATAATGACTTGATGATTTGCAACACGCCAGTCAATCTATTTCTCTTCAAGTCCATACGATCCAACAATATTATCCAGTTATACACAAACAACTTTTGCATATAGATCTCCTAGCACTATGACCATTTCTTGAAGAATACAATCTTTTCGCTTTATCAAGGCCTTCGTAGAAATGATCAATGTCATTTTCCTCATTTTCAAATGTCGATGCATAAAGTTGTATTATTACAATGTTAAAAGGTTTAGTCTTTATTTTCACAAGCATCACTCTATCAGATATTGCCCAAAATCCATGCAAACACTTAAAGGTTTCTTCTTCCAAATCCACTCAACTCCTCTTTCGTATAACTGACTACTACCCCTGTTGAAGCCACATTGGCGAAAGTTCGGTTGAAATAAAGTTTTTTATTATTATTATCTTGAGAGTAAAGGTTGTTTTACTTTTAGCTTTATTGCTAAAATGTTGATTTGTAGTTTTTTGATATAACATAACAGCAAACCTGATAATAAATCTTATCACATCTTTCTTTATTGGCCGAGAAGTAAAAGTTATACTTACAAAGGAAACAATTTTAGTTGGTATATTCTTGAACTGACGGCAGTAGTTAGGGAGTACTTGCATGGCACAACGCCAGAGAATGACACTGTCGATCTCAGGTAATAGGGGAGGGGTAGAGATGATGATGTCATAGTGTCACACACCAGAAACGATGATGTCATAGTTCCACGAAAAGGAAGCAGAGGGTGCATTGATAGGGGCATGTTGTTAGGTCTCTATGACAGGAGGAAGTTGTCATGCTACACAGAGTGTGTTGCTAAGGCCATAAAGTGTCACCAGAGGAAGCATTGGCATGCTCTAGATCAACTTTATAGTAACAAAGTCTTAAAATTATATAAATTAATGTACTTTTTTAACCTTGTGTTTACAATTTCGCTTTATAAGTAGAATATTTATCTGCTATATTAATCTTATCAACTCTATAGTTTTCTCTTACATCATACAAAGGAGGATTTTAAATATTTTAAAGTGTTATTAAGAGTAGTGTTTGTATAGGCGGAAGATGATGAGCTCATCATGCCTCAATTTCTTATGAATCTCTAGATTTAATTATGTGTTTTAAATGTTACAAGCAAAATCATTATTCTAATGATAATGTTACTGTTTGACTAGTTTGGCATTATGGACCAAGACACATGGTGGGGTGTAGTGCAGCCAAAACAACCTGCAAGACACATTGCGTGTTATTAGCAGAAGTTATAGTTTAGCAATATTCCACTTTCTGTAGCTCAAACTGTGGTAATCCAAACTATCACATATTTTCAGTGGATGTGTTCTACTGTACCCTTACTTCACTTATCGAATTTCAAGGCAATCGATTAAAAAATGCACGAGATAAAAAATCTCCAATTTTGATTGGATTTCTTCTATTTTTTTTTCTATCCACTGAAAGTGTGGAAAATTTATCTGATAGAAAAACATACTTAATTTTCGTAGATTTGTTTCTAATTTGGTCTTTACAACCTAGAATTAACTATCAAATTTGGTATAAATATAAGTCCGTGTGCAAAGTTATTCAACAAAAACTGCTCAAATTTGACCAAATTTTTGCGCACGTTTTTAGTTTTTTGTCATTTGGATTAAAGAAGGATGATTTAGAGCAGCAAAATTATAGGGGTGAAAATACATGCAGATACATTCATATTGGTTGGGCAAAGCAAACTAGATTAGAAGTTTCTAGCTCAAGTTTTAAAAAGAATCATATGGGTGGACGGTTATTATTCAGTATTCTTTGCCAACTTTTAAGCACACATTTGTTAAATTTTACGACATTCTCCTAATTAAAGATCGTTTAGCATCACGTGATATTAGCTTAAGCGATTAGCTCAAATAATTTAGCTTGATACGGCTGTACCGATTGCATGGGGGTGATAACAAGAAACTGTTTGTCTATTATCTAAGGTATTATTATAAAGGAAGTTATTAAGACTGTTTAATAGAGAAAACTACCGCCATATTATTTTAAATAATCTGGTTGGTTCTGTAAAGTATATGTCTGTTCCAAATAATGGGGTTGCGATCCTAAAGCTAAGATTGGTTACTATCAAGTGTCACTTTCTTACTTGATGTGGTTTGTTGGTGTGTATTAACAAAAAGTCATGATATTTAATCAACAACACCTTAGGTGTGAAAAAAGGTGCAGCCAAAAGAGAACTGAGCATGCAACTTAAAAGAATGAAATCCAAACTGGTGGCCAAACTAGTAGCTACACTTATAATATTGATAAGAATTTTACACCAAATATGTATTCGTTAGTTAACTAGACCAAGTATTTGCTTTACCCACTATCATGCTCCAAGTTGAACTGAAAACAAACATTACTATACCAAACAAACACAGAAAATAGGTTTATAAGTAAAGAAACACCTATTACAATATACTTACCTTTAAAGGTTGGTTCATTATTCTTTCTTCCATGCAGTAGAACTGCATCAGTCTGATTATTAGTAATGAAAGGGGCAGGGTATTTAAATTTGAAAATTGACCCAAATTTGACTGTACTTTAAACTGTTTGTTGTAGCCTGATCTGAACTTGTAACCAAGCTTCTCAACACTATCCAAAAACAACAAACTCTGTCATCATTCGAGTACATAAGGTATAATTAATTGTACTGTACAATGGAATCGTAAATCTCATACATTTCACATATCTGTAAAGTTGATGTAGGTTTTAAGTCTAAGTAGATATCATAAATATTAAAAGTAGAATCGAATCGATCATAGTCAAACTAACTTTCATGTTGAAAGATATTCTAGGCTATATTTTAGGACTAACCCTGTCTGAACTTGCGACCATTCAGTCACATAAATATTTGTAAAACACATGCAAATGAAAACTATAAATTAAATGTGTAAAATGAAATATTTTGTCAAGAACAATCAAAATCATAATTATATGGGTAGAGGAAGAGCATATTTAATTCATCAAGCCAAGCTACTGAAATAGTAAGGTTGTTGTTAAAATAATGGTTTTACTTGTAACTTCTAGGGCACATAATTAAATCTAGATATTGATGACAAATTGAGAAACCCTGTGATGTGCTCAACACCCTCCACCTATCCAAATATTACCCTTAGTAACTCTGTCCTTCTTTGTAAAATGTATGTAAGAGAAAAATTAAAAGTTGATAAGATTAAAATAGCAGATTTAATGTTTTATTTATAAAGCAAAACTTTAAACAAAAGATTATGAAATTAGATTTAAGGATTAATTTTAAGACTTTGTTACTATTAAGTTAATGTCATGTTGATCTGCATCTCTGATGTCTCTTTATGGCCATAGCAACACACCCTTTGATGAGTAACAAACGAACTATGATATCATACCTAGCAACACTCTCTCTGATACCAGACAACTTCCATTGTCATGGTGGCCTAGCAACGTGCCCCTACCAACGCGTCCTTTGATTCCACTTAGTGGAACTATGACGTCATCATCTCTGTTCGTGATACTACCTCTCCCATATTACCTGAGGCCAACACGCATGTCATCACTGGTACGTGCCATGCAAGTACCCCCCCCCCCCACCCCACACACACACCTAACTACTGATGATGTGACAAAGATTCCATCGTTAGATTCCTGTTACTGCCAAAAAATGCACTCTGCACTTTGGGATCGTGGAGGCATTATAAGAATGATAGTCACATCCCACTACTTGGCCTGACTATTAGTATTGTTGTGTAATGACCACACCAACAGTCGATTACTAAAACTTGTTCAAAATTCACTCAGACTTATCAATTTGTACAAATTCTATTTCCATACCATTCTCAAACTATGCAAATTTTAGTGATAAAACTATTTAAGCTGTAAATTTTTCGCATAATTCTTTTGATTTTTCTATTATAGTGTTCAAATTGTAACTACTATCTTCCCTTTTTACAGAGAATAAAACAATTTTCATCTAGTTTATTATGATAAAGGGAAATACGTGAATAACATACATATTAATTGACTTTAACTGCTAAATAATGCTTACAACATCGCTCCAAGCTCTGTGAGATACAAAATTTAGTTTATTCAAAAAAGGTTTTGACTCAACTGTCCTTCTTCGGTAATTACACAAATCAGACTTGAGTTTTTGCAATTTGAATCACAACTGAGCTTGAGCTGTGTAATCACCAAAGTAGATTTATAGATCAGTCCAACTTCATATAAGACTTTTCAGTTCGAATAATGTGTTTTGTTTAATATATGTGATAGGATTCTAATAATAACTAACAACATACCACTCTCAACTAGGAACTACTTATTTCAATCTAAAAGGTACCTGATGAGAATATGGGATAAAAAGGAAAGACATATACCTCTAGGGTTTGAATTACTGACCAGAGATAGTTCAGCCAGTCAACACTACTAACTGTCACATTTATAACATGTCCACAGTTAAAAGTGTAGAGCGTGTTCAGATTTATCACGTTTAGAACCTTGGAGCCCTAGATCCGTAGCCCCACACTAACCACTAGGTCATTCTCAAAACATTCTTAACTAGTCCAATACGAATTTCTAGTAAAAAGAACATATAATACCACTTATACTTCTTTCAGTCGGGTATAGTTTGCATTCCTTTTTTTTATCTATTCAAAGTTATTATTATATCTATTAAACATGAAGAACCAATTACTTTGATTGGAAGTGTAGATTTTATATTAAATTATACTTACAGAGGAAAACATTTTAATTGGTATATTCTTAAATTTCAACTTGACTGAGGGTAATGATAATATTATTAAAAATGCTTTAAATACAATAACATAGTTCTCTTAATGGATTATATAATCACAAAAGCAGTTTCCATAAAAAAAATGTAAGACCATCAGTAATGTTAAGTCTGTAAGCTGTTGTGATGAAAATTATTTTAAACGTTATAATCTGCATAATTTGGGCAAGATGCAGAGATAACAGGTCGAAAAGAGGAAATACAACTCCGAGACCTAAAGATTGTAGAGTAATTGCCAAAGAGGCTGACGAAATACCAGATGTTTGTTTTAATCTTTAAAGATCGCAATATTTTACCAATGAAAAAATCATAAATCTTATGTCTGATGAATACTTAGAACGAAATTAATAGTGTAAACGACATTGAGGTTTTGAACATCTATACAGTATAAATATGAGGAAGGGGAAAGACTGAAGTTTAAAATAACTTAACTCTTAAACTACTGGCTTGCTTTTTATACTGTTAATAACTGATGAAGTCAACATATCGTATAAAATTGAGCAATTTCGTATTTCTGTCTGTTACAAGAAATTGTGTAAAGAGCTGCCACCCGTCAAGAAAATTGGATGAATCCACTTATTTTTTTCAAGCAAAATACAAAATAGATGGAATAATTTCAATATAGATGGTATTTTTGTTTACACTTTCCTGTCTGACTCATATGTTATTAGTAACACTGTAGCCTTGAAAGTCATAGACATTTAACAATTTGTTGCATAAACTACTTAGAAAATGTTTTTAAAACGTTTATGGGGTTCTTGGACCCTATCGATAATTCCCAAGTTAATTTATCAGGTCTGGTAGAGGAAATTAATTTCAACTTTACAACTTTTAAATCTAGGATGCTATAAATGGGAAGTAACGTAAGGGATGGTGGTTTGAAATTATTTGCAATAATCAATTTATTTGACAAAACATTAAAATGGCATGTTAATATTATCTATCTCCAATAGTTGGGATATTTATCTCAAACGAAGCTTTCACGGCACCAAATAGACTAGAACAACTAAAGAACCCTGAAACCACGCCGATGAATATAAAAAACATGTGATAACAAACATGATGTATTTCAACCTCACTTTTTCACTTTTCAGTTTCATGTCATCTTTGAATTGGACTTTCCATTTACTCTACTAACTTGTTTGGTTATTCTGTATGAGTTGTTTGTAATTCTTATTTCTTTAAACTGTGATGTTCTTCTACTTAAACTGAATAGTTAAGTAAGCCTAAATGTGAATAGTCTTGAATATCTTTAATTTGTTAGTTTGTTTTACTTTATATTGTAACGTATTACTAAGTATTGTAATAAATTCATCAATTGCTCCAAACATGGTATTTAATTTCAATATTGTTCATTTGCTAATCTTTATACGTAATTAATTCGCCGTTAGCTATATTTGCTATATCTTGTATTTAAGTTAGTTAGGATGGTCATTTAGATAATGTTTCTGAACACCCCGATTACTTTTAACCCTTGGTCAAAATTGATATTTATAGTTAATTTGGCCTAAGGTTAAAAGTTTTAAATCGAAATAACTGCCACGGTAAACTAAACATTTAGTACGTCATAACTCATATGGTTTTAACGTCACTTTATTACTTCTTCGCAATATAAGTTCATCAAGTTGTACAAATATTTTACTTAGCTTAGACTGTTTCATTCAAAACTATTTTTGTTTGGTTATTATTATGAAGTAATCTAGCCGATGAATGCAAATATCAAGAGGGTAAATGCAATTATGATGATTTAATACTTAATTCGTTCTTATGGATAGTTTCTAATTTGTTTTACTAAACATTATGTAGCCATTGTTCATAATTTTAACTGCATCATATATTCGCTCACTATATTATATCTTTACAGCTTGTTTAAGTGTTTAACTTAATAGTATTTCTTCTCTCAAAATTGTTAAAGGACAGTTGTTTAACTGTTAATTAAGATGTTTCGAGTAGTTTTTGCCCAATTCAGTGCCGGATTAACGTTTGGGTAGACACTGTGCAAACCAGTCGTAGGAGGCCCAGTTATCTGTACAAAATGTATTTATCAAATTTTATTGAAACGAATGGAAGTTTTATAAAAATGTGTTTGGAAAAAAATTAATTTCGATTTTATGTGTGTAATATGAAATCGAGTATGCCAAAAACATATCATTGCTACACAAAATAACTTAGGAAACGACTGAGACGTGCTGAAAAGCAAATCGCGAATATAGTAAGAGCAACACAATTTAGTAAATAATGTACTACATGCATGCAAAGTCTTCCTTTTTATGTGAAGTCTTTTTTCCTGGCCTTTTTGTGACAAAATCAGCTATGACGTTTTCAAAACTATTTTTGTGAGTAATGTCATATTCAATGGATAAAATGCTCAAAGCATTCAAACGGTCGTCTGCCATGGTTGAACGTAAGCAGTTTTTTCACTCTTGCCATTTGGGAGAATTAACGCACTGCCTCACATACGGTGACTGCCATTGATAGAAAGATGCAAATAGAGATGTACATATTAGAGAACACACTCGCTAACAATGGATGTTGATAGATGTGTCTTTCTGCACTGGTCTTCTTTGTAGCGAACAATACACTACCTAGATAACTCGACTTTACATTTGTTTTGGCAGTTGATTGGTAATGTTCGAAATAGCTCAAACTCGTCGTAGTAATCAGGTTGCAAATCTGTAGGATACTGGAGTAGCAAACGAAGTACGTGTAATTCGGCCAGTGGCTCTTCCAATGCAAATAACGACAGACACTGGAATGTCTCTTCAAGTTTGGCATATTCTGCATGTCTATGTTTCAGTTCTTGATAAAGTTTGTCTATTAACAGCAAATAGCACTCAACACGGAACTTGGCAGTTGCCGTTAGTACAAGTGTCGTCATTCATTCCTTTTGGTTGTCGGATGGGTTTTGTTTCAGTGATGTACTCCTGAGACACACCCTCCATCTTCTGCTTAGTAGAGTCTTCGAACTTATCACATAGGCCGGTAACGAAATGCTCAAGAGATACGAAAGTTATGCAGGCCTCATTGAGATTGATATCTTCCACCTGAAAAATAGCACTAGAATTCTGAAACCTCTTTAGCACACATAGCCACAAACCACATAGAAAAGCTGTTTCGAGTAGTTACATTTTCTAGGCCAGAGCAGTAGCATTCAGGCGGGTATCTAGAGATTCATTGTCAACTTACCCATTTGACAAAATTATATAATAATGAGTATAATGATTATAATATTGGCCATAATTTTTATCTGCAGCTCCACAGCCTCATAGTGGATATGTCATCGTCTATCACTAAGCAATTTCAGTGTCAAGACTTTTCTTTTCTTCATGTGCAGTTCAACAAACTTGACCCATCTCTTTATAGAGGAAACTGCAAAGGCATCCAACTCTTGCAAAAAGCCAAATAATTTTGTTACCTCAATGCAGCATTTGACACTTGCTGTTCCAACCAAGTTTAACGAGTGTCCAGCACAAGGAACATATTCAACAAAAGGAACAACAACCATGATTCTTGCTTGCAGACCAGAGTACTGAGCTAACATGTTTTTTTTAATATTATCATGCGTCTGTGCTCGACAATCCACGATGTTTATGCCCAAGTTCTTGAACAACTTTGCACAGTTCACTACCTTCATGAGTGCGAATAGGCAAGAATTTAAGAAATATTTCAAGGGGACAACCTTCATCATTAACATGGCAGATTGTGAAAGCCAACGGATCTGTGTGACTGACATCCGGCTTTGAATCTATTATGAAAGTAAAATATTTAGCTGCTCTCACATCTTCACAAATAGTAGTAAGTACTTTGCTGTTCATAACTTGTATTAATTCTTCATAAACTGTAGAAAACAAGTAACTGAGATTGTCATACCTTTATTGCCGTACCGAGTCAGATGGTCAGCTAAAAAAGGGTCGGATTTCGCAATCACAAATTGCCACTGTGTGCAGATCCCAGGATTTCATTTTCTCCATGTAGTGCAAGTCCACGTTCTGCTGTAAACTTGATGACTTCTACAACACGATGAAGAACATTTCATCAATATTATATCTCTTTTTTTTTTACTGCTCTTGCAAATTATTAAAATAAAAATTATTACAATTAAAAGAAACGTGTAAAATTCTTTAGAGTATTCTGTAAAAATACTTATGTATGATGATGGTATTGTTAACCATATTTGTGGTTTATGTTAAAATCAAATTATCAAATTAGAAAAAGTAGGTATAATATAAATAATACTGATTATGAATACAAAATACTGGAAATATTTACTATGGTTTTTATCTTATTTTTACATAATAATAATAATATTTTAAATAAAAGTGATGAAACGGTGACTAAACTTAATCCATAAATACACTGTTTTTCATAATTAATGACAAACGTTTCTGTTATAAACTAATGCAGAATATTTCATATGACATATTCCATACGACATTGCTACCTATGCTTCCTGATACGACCAGAAATGTCACTGAATATTGATTTTTCTTTCATATCTGTTTTAGGATGTCTGTCTTTCTATCTAAGTCAGTGACGGACGCTGATTAGCTGTAATAGACATCGAAACTAAATAATAGAATATAAAAATTATATATGTGAATGGTGATGTTTTAACAGAGAGTGTTTTAAGTATAATATATGAATGCCTACCGTTTTTTAAAACATTTATAATAAAAGTATTTAACCAATAATCTCTAAATCTCTCTACAGTAGTTTATAGTTTGCGTATACCTTAATCTGACACTAGCCCAAAGTACTAAATTAAGTTTGATTAGTAAGTTTCTATAGAATTTATTTCGATATTTTGTTTGCGTCTTAAGTTATTTGAACAGCTTTCTTCCTTTTCTTGGAAATTAAAGATTTGGATTTCGTCGCATTTTACATAATTGAATAACTGATTTGACTGAGCGAAACATGCACTTGTCTCAGATTTTATTTCTCTGCTTGCTCCACATTTCTTTATCACTAAGTTGGATAATTAAGTTCCTACACATATTTCTTAAATTCAATAATTTACTCATGTGCCTATTAAACTCAAAAACTATTTGTTTGTTTGTTTATTTTTAATACCATAGATATTACTTAACCAATAACTGAATTAGCTATTAATATATCATTATTAAATTAAAGTAATTCAAGAAATAATAATAAATATGCTTTAATATGCCCTTAAAACTATAAGTAGACACTACATCTCATTATCTTTTAACATAATCATGGCCAGTTCAAGTCTTTTTTTTAATATTTGTATCGTCAAAAACATTAGTTTTTAGTTGTACTATATAAAAAGTACTGTTACTAATTCGACACGATTTAAACTATAACATATCTTAAATTGTCACAGATGTGACTCGCCAATAGTTCAAACCAAAAGCTAGTGTTTTTGTGTTTCCTAAATAAGGTGTATTTTATTATTTAAATATTTTTACTTTCAGTAACAGTATTGATTATAGTAGTTACTATATCTAATTTTTATTCATTTTTAATTTTGACTTATTGTTTATTATTATACTTTTCATATTAAGATTACCTTGCATTGTTAGCTTAAAATATAATATCTAGGAATAATCCAAATCCCCTAAGCTGGCTGAACATTATTGGTATTACGGCAAAAACAATATCATTAACAGCAAGGGTATCCAACTCATGAGGAATGCATTCTAATCTTTATGACAGAAAAGCAAGAAAAGTGTATTTAATTAGTTTTACTTATTGCAAGGTGGAGTTGTGTTTCACTCGATGTATATAACTTACTGTGATCTAAAGTTATTATTATTATTATCATAACAATACTTTAAATAGACTAATTATTTAAACAAGATAATAAATAAAATCTCACTAACAAATTTTAACAAGTTTTTTTTAAAATTACTTAGCTGCATATATTGAACGTTAAACGTAATTATTATGCATACATACAAACGTCTTTATAGGGGTGTGTGCTTGTATACATACATATTGTTACGACAGCGGAGGTCACGTGACGCTAGTAACACGTCATGCACTTCTAGAACGTTCATGAAACCTCGGGAGGTTGCTAGATTTCGGTATTCTTGTACATATAAGACGGTCAGGACGTGACGG
>NW_013666508.1:388357-389662 GCF_000517525.1 Limulus polyphemus
GAATGTCAGCAATAGGGGTGATCCAGTACGAAGGAAGCCACAGAAATTCGATAGGAAGGCACTGTGGGAAGCATATAGAGCACAATTTTAGCTACTGGCAGAAATTAATGGATGGACAGAGGAGCAGAAAGCAGTATATCTGGCAACGAGTTTGAAAGGACAACCACTGGAAATACTTGGACAGTTGTCAGCAAACGACAGACACAACTATAGCGGCTCTAGAACTCAGGCACGGAACACAAAATCAGTCGGAAGTCTACAGGGCTAGGTTTAGGACGAGAGTCCGTGCTAAAGGGGAAAGCCTGCAAGAACTGGCACAGGACTTGGAAAGTATGGCACACAAGGCTTACCAAACTGCACCACCCGATCTCCTCAAGTTGTTGCTGAGGGATCAGTTTGTAGATGCCTTGGACAGTCCACAACTAAAGATACATGTGAAGCAAGCACACCCCTTTACCATGCAGGATGCAATGGCCAGGGCTCTTGAATTCGAATCCTACATTATGTCCAGCACAGAGGTACCAAGGTTGGTACAGTCATTTGGATTCAAGGCCAGAAAAGGCCAGCTTTCAGAGACCTTTGAGGGACTTTGCTGGCGCAGCAACAAACCTGGGCACAAGAGAGCTCAATGCTGGAAAATCAAAACAGGGGAGATGATACAGCAGGAAAGGCTGTTACCCAGAAAGGCTGTTGGAACTGTGGAGAGCATGGACATATGAGGAGCCAGTGTAAGAAGAATACCACCAATAAGTCAGCTTCGGGAATCCAGTAGTGGTTGGTGCTGAGGGACGCCCACCAACCCCTATCGTGAAAATCCCAACAGCTAAGTGTAAAATGGCAAGCACACATAGTGTCTACGTGACAGGGAAGCTGGATGGCCAAAGGTGCAACTTTGTCATAGATTCTGCATCTCAGCAAACCCTTGTGAGCATCAAGGTGCTGGATCACAAAGGAGTACCAGAAGCTGTACAGAAGCACTGTGGTGTGACAGGACATTATACAAGGTTGTGGGACCAGTGTGGGTAACTATCGAGCTCATGGGCATGAAGAACAGACAGAAAGTATACTTCGCTGACGTTGAAGACCAATGCATATTAGAATTGGACTATCTACTACCGAGAAAGTGTGTAGTTAACTTCGATAAAAATGACGATTAGAAACAACAAAGACCAGATTCCAGTAAATGTTGCTACATCCATTGATCTGCATGTCACGGCACTTAAATCAACTACAATACCCCTATGTCAAAGAAGATAATTTGGGTTAGCATAAAAGAACATCCCCATGGAAGCCCAATGCTTGTAG
>NW_013666509.1:0-8640 GCF_000517525.1 Limulus polyphemus
CAATACGTTGGCCTTGTTCATCGCTCGACTTAGTTAGATCTTAAATTGAAATAGACGACTAGGTCACAACCACTTAGATGTGCTTCAATATGTTAGATCTATTTGATGTCCTTAAATTTTCATGTTCATTGACACGTATCGCAAGTCTTCTCCTGATAGATCCGATATAAATATCGTTTACAACAAAGACAAATAAGTTAATAAACCACACTTAATGGTAATATTCTGTCTTTAGATCTATAAGAAACACTTCAAACGACTTAATTGTAAGTATGGATAAGATTTATGAAGGAAGGTATGTACTAGCTACTTTTCGAGGTACAAATCATGTTTACCAGTATAAATCAAACCTCAGATACCGAAATTAATAAACTTCATACATTGGTGGTTTTATGAAGTTTTGTATAGTAGCGTATATTCTATATATCAAATAAATAGGAAAACTATTCTTGTATTATGATTTCTACATTTATTTATGATTGTTTGTTTGTTGTTAAACATAGAGCTACACAATGGGCTATCTGTGCTGTGCCCACCGTAAGTATCGAAACTCGATTTTTAGCGTTATAGGCCTTCAGACTTGCCCTTGATATTTACTGGGAAAGTTAAAATCCAAGCCATTAAATATTTTTATTGCCAAACTTCACTCGGAGCGACCATTACAATTATCTACCAATGTATCTAGAAAATAAAGTTTATGATCTTGTTATAATGATATATTCTACAATGAATAGGATATTACCCATGATGAAACAATTAGTACAAAGGATCATCAAAAATATAAAGTAGAATTCAAAATGCCAGGAAACTTGTTATATTGTTATGCTCACTATTTAAATACTTTCGTAATTGGTTAACATAATCAAAATCTTGAAAGTTGGTAAAAATTTCGTCTAAATGCCTTTTCTAATATAGTTGTTTAAAAGTCTGTTGGCATTCCTTCTAAACACTGTTTTACATGAAAAAATAAAGAAAATTGACCAAAGGAGAAGCCAATCTAGAGCTATTAGCCACACCACCAATCTGATCATACAAATTAATGAATCTTGCTACCATATAATTCCATTTTTCATTTACTTTTTTAGTAGCAAAATTCATTAATTTCTAAAACTTATTATAATCAGTTTAAATTATTGTTGTAAATTAATTCCAAATTTAATTGTATTGTTTCTTCCAAAGAAATGTTAATGTTTAAAGATTCAACTTTAAAGGTAGCACGATAAGTTTTTTTTTATCAAACTTTACATTTAGAATTATATTAGAAAATTAATAGTTATGCTTCAAAAGTCTTCATCATTAGTATAACTTTTTAAAAACGTGCATAACTGTAAATTATAATATTTGAAATTATATGTATTAATGGACATCATTCATTAAATATTTTAGAATCCTCTGGTGGGACAGCGGTAAGTCTACAGACTTACAACGCTAAAATCCGAAGTTCGATAGCCCAATGTAGCTGTGCTCTAAAAAAACAAAGAAACAAGTATTTTAGGGAGGTTATAAATCTGAAGATGACTTTATGATGGTCCAATTTTTTAATGTTGTGTTCTGAGTTAATAAGTTATATTTCTTTGAGTTTAATATCTTTTCAATTTTATTTCTGTAGTTTAGCAGGAACCCACTTAATATTAACAAGTTTATTTGAATCATTCAAAATGTTAATTACTTTAATCAGCTAATCCACTTTATCCAAAATTACAACAGTATTTCCTCTGTCAGATGTTATTGTTTCTCAGTATTATTTTTGATACCAACCACAAAGTTGTGTAAAAAGCTGCTACAAAAACTGCTCATGATTTAGAAAAGTCTTATGCTAAATTTGAAACCAAAAGCTTAATATTTATATTAAATTTTACTCAATGATTAACTTAAAAAATTAAAGGTTTATAGATTACAGTAAAAGGTTGTTCTAAAATGTATCTTTATCACATACATCAAAGTATTTATTTTGAGGTTTCCTAAACCGTACCAGAATCTCATTAATTTATGTTAATATAGTTCGAAAATCTGAAGTTGCCCCTCAGTGGCACAGTGGTATGTCTGCGGGCTTACACTGCTAGAAACCGGATTTCGATACCCGTGGTGAGCAGAGCACAAATAGCCCATTGTGTAGCGTTGTGCTTAACTACAAACAAATAAACTCCTTAAGTGAGGAATGGTCCCTTTTCTTTATTTTTATCAAAGCACACTCCCACTTTACTGAACTTAATGGCTGGCTTACAAAGCCTTTACACGGTGATTGTTTACTTTAAGTTGCATTGACCTCAAAATTATCTTTTTCCGAACAAATATTTGAACAATTTCTTTATATTTTCAGATCATATTACACTGTAGCTTCATTTGTTTTTATTCATATAAATTAAGATGATATCTTGCAAAGTCTTTATTTCTCTCTTGAGTTATTCAATGTACTAAAAAAAAAGAGAACTAAAATGAATATGTGTTCACAATTCGGCCTTGACCGGAAATCTCATATCAACATCATTCTATTGTTATCAAGAAAGGTTTTACTTATCAACTTTAATATTTATTACTCAATTCTCTCTTTGCTTATCTCTCCCTCTCTTGTTTCTTAGCAACTTTTAAAGACATAAATTTTGTTATATATGTACTAATGTTTATTTGTTTTGTAGGATTTCGCGAAAACTACATTATGACTATCAGAGCAAACCTTCCCTAATTTTGAAAAGACATACTAGAGGGCAGGCATCTAGTCAACACCACCCACAACCAACTCTTGACTACTGTTGTCAGAATATCACTTATATCGCACCCACGGCCTCAAGGTGCAAAGTGCGATTTTTTTATTCATTTTTGAAGTTAACGAAACGCCAACCATGGAACATCAGTTCCACAGGCCGACATGCTAACTGGGCAGACCTTGGCCCAGACACTTAAGAAACAATTATGTATGTGATAACAATTTACTTACTGTTCACATTGTGATCCTACCTTGGTGATAAAAAATGTTTTTATTCTACATTCCTCAAATTTTGACCATTTCGGGTTCAAAACAAAAGTGTGTAAAAGTAACTTTTGAGAGCTGTATATTGTTTCCCACAAGTCGCAGCTCAAGAGACCTTTCTTTCAATGCCAGAACTCTTCAGTTGGGCTGGACAATGAGAGACAAACGTTTCTTTGAATGTGTCGTTTCATTTCAGCTACCGAAGGTATGACAAGCCACCAGCGAGTTATGCCCTCTCTTTGGTCTTGTACAAAACTTGTGGATGGACAGTGCAAAATAACTGGATTAGAGTATTTGTTTAATGTGGACGCTTAAGAACTGTCAAGTCAAAGAAATAGATATCATGAAAATCAACGTAGACAAAGACCTGATCGATTATTTGTAGGCACAAATTTAAATTTATTGTGGATATATATATATATATATGTGTGAAACTTTAAATCCGTCACTGGAACAGGATTATAATTGGGTTCATCTTCAACCAAAGACATCTGATACAAGTTTTTAAATGTGTTTCTGGGCATATTCAGTAAGACATCAAAAATGACATCATTTCTTAAGAACCTAAGGTAAAGGTAGTTGGTTGAAAGTTTACAAAGGTTTGAGAGAATAGAAGAAAAGTTCCTCTGAAACACTATTTATATATATATATACAACATAAGACATTAAAAGTTACAGTTTAAATGCTGAAAGCCAGCAAAACAAGAACCTAGTAGACATAGCTTTCGAGTAAAAAACAAAAGTTCAGATTTATCTTTTATCTGCCACGAAGCACTGCCCAAGAGGCCTTTGGTTCAATATCAGAACTTGTTAGATGGGCTGGACGATTAGAGTTTCAACAAATTGTGTCGATCCTTCTATTCTTCAATAATTTACTGAAGAATATTGAATCATAACCTGCTCTTTCGGCTCTCCCTCTTCAAGTTCTACAGGTCTTGCTCACTGTTTACAGAAATCTGAAAATATTGTCCTCGTGCAGATATTCAATAAAACATACCAACTCGCAATAGAATAATAGGTAATACTACTAACTTATAACTTTATAATGTCATTTGCAAAAAAAAAAAAAAAAGAGAGAAGTTATACCAATTTGGGAATTGGATGCAACGATTCAAAAACGTTAATCTCTTCCCCTCTTCTCTCATATATTATTCGTGGGATTGATCCCTCTGTGAATGAGAATGAGATAAATTCTTAACTCACTGAAGACAGTATTACCATTCATCGTGCGATTCTAATTGAAAACTTGACAGCTACGACTTTTTGATTCATGTGTTTTCAGAGAGCAAAGATGTCATCGGTAACCTTTTACTTCACAGTGCATATATTTACAGACAACGTCACCGGGTTGAATATTTTAGAACACTTTCACCTCAATCACTACACTGTGGGAAATGTCTTTCTTACAACTCCCATTCTACGTCCAATGTCTCAATAAACCAAAATATACTTACTGCAGAGTTCAACATTATTATCGTCAATGTGAACGACGGCATTCTACTCCTGTTTCTAATAATTGTCTTTGGGACCATTTTTACATATTCGTATAAATGAGAAGGAAAATGTGCACCTACAACTGATGATTCTACTACTGTTGCTCCTCTTGGAACGAGGTATTCTATCAGAGGAACATTTGTCTCTCATTTCAAACCTAACTTGTGTGACCCAAAAGATAGATCTTAAATGCTATTTTTACACACCTCTGATTTTTATTATCACGATAATATTATGATAACTTTATGTTGATATAAATTACAATTCCAATCTAGCTTTATAACATTCTGCTATACTGGAAAGCTAAAGGTGAAGAAGTAAATTTATTGTAATGTCAGTACGTTGTCGCAAGGAGGAGTAGTCACGACAGTCTTACGACAGGTGCAGAAAAAATTGTAGATACTTTGAACATTGTTTTTTTTTCTTTTAGAGCAAAGCCGCATTGAACTATCTGCTGTGTCCATCATGGGGAATCGAACCCTGGATTTTAGCATTGTAAGACCGTAGACTTTTACCACTGTCCTACGGGGGGGGGGGACTACTTTGTACATTAAGTACTCATAATAATCTATTTGTTTTCGAGTATGTTTATAAATCATTTTGGTGTGACCATCCATAATTCACTTATGTATACAGTGGGTTTAACATATTATCAACAGGACATGTGACCACAGTAAAGTCGCTGTCGAACAAAATGTATCAGAACTACATTTTTGAGTTTCGAAACTAGTATGATGCCATCAAAAATTGAGAAGGGTTTGCAACAACTCATTTTGACGCAAGTTATTCATAAACTTAGATCATAAAGATGTGCTAGGAATGGAGATATAGAATTTCTAAGACGAGGATATTCCTTATACTTAATTGCATTGGAAAATAGAGGAACATGGATCAACTTAGTGTGGAAGAATTGGTTAGAAAAAGACCTACAATAAGTCGTGCCGCAGCCGTGGCAGGCAACGTGTGGCGACTTGTAAGAAGTAAGAATCTAGGAACAACACAGTCAAAACATATCTATCTGGAAGAGCAACACAAGTCACATTTGCATAAATTGCCCGTACAACATATTGCTCCAACCATCGCATACCTCAAGCAACTGGAGAAGAAACGTATATTCATGCTATTCCGTATGAAGACGTCAGTCAAGCCACCAGATGCAGAACCTATGGATTTCTGTGTGATCGGACTGTTGAAACCGTCATTATATAGAAAAGTATCATATTTTTTACTAATATTCATTTACTGAATGAACAATATAAGGTTTTCTTCCAAATACTCCTTTTCAACACAAACGTGGGAAGAAAAATACAAATCTGAGAATTTAAAGAAAAAATTGAATTGAACTAAGTTTGGGAAACAGCAACAAAAAACGGGAGATATGAATAAGAGAATATTGGAGAATGAAAAGAATTCAAATACAAACATAGGAAAAAACGAATCCGAGATGTAAATTAAAACTATTTGCTTTTAAAAAGAGTTGAATTGAATTAAGTTTGGGAAATGGCAACAGACAAATCAATTAAAGATTGGCGTATTGGGGTAGCTATAGAAGTGTTACGACAGCGGAAGTCACGTGACGCTGCTGGCGCGTTTGGCGCTGATAGCGTGCGTGAAATTTCAAGAATGATCATGAATTATTGGTAAGCCCGAGTTTGTTCGAGACGCCCTCTTTTTTAGTATATAAACCTGGCAGAGGAATGAAGAGAGTTCCGGGTAATTTACAATTCTGTTTCAAGCTAGTGTGTGTTTTCGAGATTGTGAATCGCCGTGATTTATAGCGTGTATTATAAAAGTAGTTAAGTTTAAAGTGACGAGAAACGTACTGATTGTGTACTAAAAGTTTGTATCGAGAAAGAATAAACTGGTTTAATCAAGAAAGAACTTGTATCGCTGAAGTTCCTCGGAAAGAATTTCTACCGGAAATTAACAAGCAAGCAGATACGTAACAGAAGTAATTAAGATAATGAAGATGTTTGACTGGTACATTGAGGTCTCTGTGAATCATAAGCGGATCATAGAATTCCGCAATGAAGCGTGGGTAGTTTATGCTAGTGTAAAATAATTAAGGCGCCTAAACAGTAATTAGTAGGAGTATTGCATTCTTTATGATAATTTTGTATAAAAATTTATGTGTAACTCGTATGTTATTTGGCACCTTGTAACCAACAAAATCCTAAGTTCACAATCACCTTGATACCTAAATAATTTAGAAAAATGAATTAAAAAAGAATGCCGTTCATTGATAATTGTAGGGTTGAAAAATTCATGGTAAGTTATAAAGATCCCGAAGCCAAATATGAATGTTCACAAATGTTGACTAATGGTAAAAGATATTTTAAAAAATAATATTTATATTGGCTTGAAATAAGGTCTAAAACAAACTATATTTTTGAAAGATTTACAAGGAAGCTTTGTTTGTTTGTTATTAAGCACAAAACTGTAAATGGGCTATCTGTGCTGTGCCCACCACGAGTATTGAAACCCAGTTTTTAGCGGTTTGAGTACTCAGACTTACTGCTAAGCCACTAGAGGGCTGCAATGCAACAGTTGGCTAATTGCTTATTTTTAACAGGATCTGTCCTGATATAACTGGGTCAAAAACTGACGTTACAGAATATTTCGATACCTTTTCATCATGGTTAAGTTAAATTCAATGTACCAAAACTTCGATCTGTTCATTGACGTGCAGAAACTAACTACCCCTAAAAAAAGCTGTAACTGTAATCACAAAATTGTTCTTATCTTTTTGTTGCAAACTGTTACTACTGATTAAAAATTATTTCACCCAACGTTACATAATTGGCTATAAGCACCCTATCGATCCACAGCGGGAAATCGAACCCGAGTTTTAGCACCCCGTAACTAACAAAATCTTGGATTCACAATCAACTGCCCCCCAATGGCACAGCGGAATGTCGGTGGACTTCCAACGCTAGAAACCGGGTTTCGATACCCGCGGTGGGCAGATACGTCTGATCGATAATTCTAGGGTTAATTTTTGGCTTTTATATCAGAGATTAGGAAGATCACTGGTTTAGTGCTAGATTAAGGAAGTGAAATTTTTGGAAAATTAGTTGGAATTTATAAAAATTTATAAAATCATATTGAGAGGTATCGATTTAACTTTAGTTTAAAACGTCGCAAACCCTTGTAAAACAAACTTCGTTCAGTGAGGAAAATTTCAAGGGGTTACGAAAATGTTTTTAAATTTATTCCTCTAACACTTTTTTATTTCATGAAATAAGCTGCAATATTCATATGAATATAAACATACTATTATAACGAGTTATATTGTTGGATGAGTTCTTTTGCATCATTTGGTAAAAATAATGTGAAATCAAGTCCATGTAACAATAACGAATTAGTTTATTTCTACAATAAACGCATGCTAAAGACATGTTTCCTTGTAGGGCTAACCTTAAATATAACGTTTCAACGGATATTCCGATACTAATGGTACGACACCTAATTTATCTTTCATTGATAAACAAACATATTACTTACAGAATAACTGACGCTTGTTGAGTCTAACCCATGGAACACACTCGTGAATTGGCCCTGAAATTGCATGTCTCTCATGAAACAATACGTAAACATCTAAGGAATATGGGAAAATTCCATAAAGAAGGTGTTTGGGTGCCTCACGAACTCTCCGATGATCATCGTTTCCAACGTGTGAACGGTGCTTTGTCTCTTTTGGCGCGTGAACCATTTTTGGACAGAACTGTCACCGGTGATGAAAAATAAATTCTCTATGCGAATATTAAACGCCAAAAACAGTGGCTCAGTCCTAAACAAAAATCACTTCCGACCCCAAAACCTAGACTCCATCCCCAGAAAGTGATGCTTTGCATTTGGTGGGACATCAAATGAGTAATTCATTTCGAACTCCTCAATCCACAATGAACTGTCAAAGCAGAGATCTATATTCAGAAACTGGAACGTTTAAATCAAACCCTTCATCATAAACGCCCTTCACTCGTTAATCGGAAAGGTGTTCTTCTCCGCGACAATGCGTGTGGCACATTTGACGCATCACAAGATTATGGAGTTGGGTTGGGAAGTTGTCCCCCACCCACCATATTCTCCAGATATGGCACTATCAGATTACCATCTTTTTCGTTCGCTGCAACACCATCTTAATTGGAAAACGTATGCAAATGTGGAAGGTATTAAAG
>NW_013666509.1:8762-14531 GCF_000517525.1 Limulus polyphemus
ATAAGACTGGAGACTATTTCATCAATAAATTGTTTGTTTTGATATATAAGTTGTTCAGGTTTTTTCATCTAAAAAAATGTAACATTAATTTCTTGACGACCTAATATAAATACTGTTCGAAACACTACTGTATTTGTTGTATCTCAGCTGTTCAGATGAGCTTTATATTATCTTCGGCAGTGGATATAATGGACATATTGTGACTGAAATACTATTATACACTCTAAGGGCCTAAATAAAAAATTTAGTAATAAAAAATATAATAAGCCTAATACGGATGTTTTATGAGAAGTATAATTAATTATAATAATGCTTCCCCAGCTCAGAAATGGCGTTCGCCATAATAATTCCCGTTATAAGGGATATAGTTTTCTAAATGTCTTTCCTTACATTTAAATAATAGAACGTATACATGTGTGAAAGTTTTATATGTTTATATTTTTTTCATGTGTATATTGGTATACATATTAATATACTTTCATTAATTTATATTTTATTATAAAATTGGTCTTATTCATTTTCTATTGATATATTTGAACGTTTACTGCTCGTTATATGTTAGCAACAATATTCTTGCTCCTGCATTGTTACACAAGTGACTTCCTCACGTGTCTCAGAAAATATTATGATGAACTATTTTTAAATTAAATTTATTTGATAATAGAAGGCGTTGCGGGTCGTAATGATGACATTTATATCAGATAGATCTACAATATTTAAAAGTTCTAAAAGATTCAAAATCAAGTTTTCTAGAAAATTCGATGGTATATTATACCTACAAAATAGTCAAGAAGATAGTAGAGCTGTTTCTAGCTGGTAGAATGAATCAATCAGTGTATTTTCGTTTTTAGTGAAGTATTTGGATCAATGTTAGCTATTGTGGATATTGAGTTACTTTGTGCAAGTAAGTATACTTTTATGCTAGTATAGTGCAATTAACTTCATTTGTGAATGTGCCCTAAGAGTTACCACAGTGTTGAAGCTTGTAAAAGCTTTAAGGAGGAAATAAACTAATTTGTCATCGTTTATGTACTAGAGTTTGAATGATTTTCACCAAACCATTTAGAATAACCCACCAACAAAAGAACAATGTTACAACAATTAGTGTTAGAAGTGTGATTATTTTTATGAAAATAAAAACTGACTAGAATTATATTCGATGTTGAACTTCAACTTTAAAGATGGCGACTAGGAGAACATATAGTAAGAATGGGGCATTACTTGAGATGATGAAATTATTAAAGCGAAATCAAGAGGGATGAGACAGAGAATCAAAAGAAAACCAAATAGAAATTAACTGAAAATTAAAAGTGGATCTAAAAAGACCAAGAGGAATGTTACAGGAAATTAAAATAAAACCAAGAGGTAAGAGACCGGAATTTAAAAAAGGAGTTAAAAGAAAGATACATACTATTTAAAAAAATTAAAATAAAAAAATAACTATGACTGATCGTACTATTGAATATATACAGAGAAATTACAAAAAATAAGATTAAAGAAGTATAATAGGATATTATGATAAAACTAAAGAATTACAAAAATACATCAGTGAAGTAAAAAAGACACTAAAGAGGTAAAAAAGATCTTTGAAGTAGAAAATAACATCAATGAGAGAATAAGACATTTAGAAAACGAATTACTAAGTTCAAAGAGTAAACCAGACACACCTCTTCCTGCATTGGCTCAAGAGTTCCAGCCTGGAATGAAATAAGTAATAGGAGGTGTTATTTTGTCTACACTTATTACCACTACCGCTGTACCATTTGTTACTTAAGGACCTCCTTGAACTACTCCAGCCACGACAGTATGAAATCCAGTTCCAAACTTTAGTTGGCCATTTCAATATCCACCAATAAAGAAACCAACATATAGTAATGGGAAGGTACCATGGCAGTCATACCAGGCTCAGTTTGAAATCATTTTTAGAGCAAATGGGTGGAATAATGGTCAACAAGTCATTTCTATCCTGCTGCCCTGTTGCCAATTTAAATGGACCAGCTTTGACGACATTAACTAACTTTTCAGCTGGGAGTTGTTTCAACTACCTAACATTAGTAGTTGCCTTATCCAACAGGCTAGGAGTAACCCCAGAAAGAATTATCCAGAGAAAAGTTTCAGAACAGTGTATGAAAAGAAGAAGAGACCTTAGTCAAACTTACAGGAGATTTGAAAAAATTGCCCAATTATCTTACCCAGATACTCCTTGTAAAATGATGGATCCATTGGCATGTGACTAATTTATAGATGACATGGCAGACGATAATATGAGAATTAGGCTGAAGCGAAGTAGGGGCACATTTTAAAAGTTATTAATAGAAGTAGAATATAATAAAATCTCAGATAAATAACAACAAAACACACTGTCTCAAATTACAGGCTCGTCAAATCAAGTAATACTGAAACACCAACTCACACTTACGATAACCTAGTAGAACTAAAAGGATTGGTTATATCTCATATTTTGAATCAGAGCTTTGTGTCAAAGTGCATAGTAAACAGCGAATTACGGTACTACTTAGTCCGTGAAACGTAATTTTTAATTAATGTGGTTAAACAATGTAAAATGAGTATTTTAATAATCACATTGTTTCACTATGAATTATATAACATGTTCAGAAATAACATGGAGAATAGAGCTACTTTTATGGTTATATAGCATGCTGCACGTAGTCATGAATCACACTTCAAGATATACATCCACACTCTCTTCGGTGATAAATCAACACTCTTGAAGGTCTATATAACATTTTTCCAAGATGTTAATTACATTTCTTCAAGGTAAAGAGATAAAAGCAGCATTGTTTATAGTTGGTTAGTGTGAAAGATAAATGTCGTAAATAACTTAGAATTTGTATCTATACCTTGTATCTCCATGTCATAAATTAATATAACGTTGCCTAGAAAAAACAAAAATGATAATACTAAAAAGAATGAAAAATAAATAATAATCTTGGTAACTCAAACACCAGCAGCAAAAACAGGAAAGTACCATTTAAAATTGTTTCGTGTAATAGTTTACTTTGGGATATTTATTCTCATACGCAGTACTGTGTCTCTCAAAGTGCAAAAACACACTAAAAAACCAGTTTGGTAATTGAATTCCGTCTATAACTTTTGTTGTAATAACTACGAAAGAATAACCTTAATAATTATTTCAGTATTGTTAGAAACTACACTCAAGGTAACTCCTTGAGCCCTATAAATGTAAAGTAATATCATGGTTAGTCTGCAAAAACATAGATAGGAACAAATGCATTTCCAATTTTCAACAAGGTATGAAGTGATGACCATATAGCAATATGGCGTTATTAAAGAACGTTTCTTTAATCGGCTGTTCAAAGACCGTTGATAATCGCCCGAGAGCACCTTTGCCATAAGGGAAATTATGTCCAAAAACCGGTGGCAAAAGATGGACAGAAAAGAAAATTTGACATGCAAGAGTCGCCAGACTGTGTACCAATTAATCATCCCCTTCATTAGCTGTTAGTATTAACTTTCTTCAACTGTACTATGCAAAGGAAATTACAAAGATTGTCATTTGACAGTGTATAAATCACTTTTTAACTGCTGTTCTCAGAGGCAAAGGAGAAAGCACAGTTTCTATGGTTCTTAAAATGCAAAATACAAATTATCAGTAGTCAAAAGGATGTAATGTTGTCTTATGAATCACATTTTTCTTTACTGTTATTTTCTAGAGATAAGTTGAACAAGTCGCGATAACTAGAGTTTTAACAAAAAAATTTTCCAAAGTGAATCTAAATTTCAGCTGACTAAATCAACGAAAGAAACGGGACAACGGAGTTCGGCACAAGAAACAAAACATTTTATTCCACTCACAGAAGACAAGATGCAAAACACTACACTGACTATTTCAGGATGCTAAACACTTGCAGTCTGATATGGCTAATTATCCAAGAGTGAATTGAGACTAACATAATTTATCACACCCATCAAGATTTCAAAAATGGAATCTTATTTCCACGTCTTCATACGGTTGATAAGGCTAAAAAATTCGTTAGAACACATTAAAATTACTTATTTAGCAACTTCAGACACATAAAGGTCTAGAAATACCATGAGGGATGACTATAGACAATGTGTGACTAATATAAAAACATAGTCAACTTAGTTCAAGATTGGTTATCTGCACTTTATAAGTGAAGCAGTGTGACAGCATTCTCAAATGCAGAAAGTTTTGAAAATATTGTACACCTTTTTCAACTAGAAGAGAAAGAAACACTTGTCAGTTTTCAAATGCCAGATCTCCTTTTTTCCCCTTAATCTTCAGCCAGTTCCTATTTTTAACTTTAAATCTAATATAACGTAAATATATTTAGCACCATACCCTTGAGCTATACAAGCACAACAGTTAGAAAGGAAAACCCTTGTACAAAGAAGTACAACTTAATAACAAGATCATTTAACAACGGGAACATTAATATAAAACAAACAAAAACATTTAATAACTAGCCCACATTTACAGGGACGTCATAATGTAAATTTAATGCTGCACTACTATTTTGCACTTTTGGGGTTTAATGATAATTACCGCTATAATGCAAGTTTAATTTATTTAATCAGGTTACGAACGATAATTAGTAAGCCTACTTATTTATGCACTCTAATGTAAATCAATGCCAAACTTGGAGTCCGCTTTCGAGAAAGCACCATAAAAGTGTTTTCGCGAAAACTCGAGTTCTATAAGGGGTTGGGTGAAAAGTTTTACCCTTTTGCAAATCTAGGGGCCGTGACTATTCGTTTGGCACCATTTAGAAGTTTATGAGCCCAGCAGTTTAGGAGAAGCGGTTTTAGAGAAATCCGGGTTTCCCAAAAGGTGTGGTGAAATTTTTTTACCTTTTTGGAAGCCGAGGGACCGAGACAATTCGTTTGGCACCATTTATAAGTCGATACGACCAGATTTATGAGGACTTACGTGACACACACGCACACAAACACTGAAATTTATCATATAGATAGCATGTATTTATCTACAAAAGTGACAATGAAAAACATTCGTCTTTGCAGGCACACTAGCTAGAATATCTTTTAAACTTTTACATTTTTGCATTACATGGTTTTAAGCATTTAAGATTTCTTTTTTGTTAATAGGCTATCTGTACTGTGTCCACCACGAATTTCGAAACCTTTTTTTTTAGCGTTTTAAGCCTTCAGACTTATCGCTGTACTTATAGGTACGTATAAGAGAAAAAAAAAATTAAACCGTTTATGAAAAATACGATATAAATACTTATATTTTTCCTACACTTTAAGCACATATGAAACACAATGTAAACTTTGTTCAAAGCATGAATCAATGCCTTTGTTTTACTCATAGTCATTTCAGATATTTAGTACCGAAGTTTTTACATTTTACAAGAAGATTATTACTTTCCTGCGTAAAAGATTAAAATTAAAAACTAAGATATAGATTTAAAATAGTATCATGTTTAGCTTCTATGTCGTTTCATTGGGATTCTCTTATGTTTTTATTAGAAACAGACATTACACAACTACTTAAGAGTTTCTTTAAAGTAAATAATCATGCTTTAGACCATTTTATGGACAATTAACACTAGTCATCAGCAGCTCATGAATATCACAAATGTAACTCCTACAAGACAAGAGTAATTCATGCTTATGCTCACCAATGCCACGAGTATAAAAGTGATCGCATATGTCAGTTTAGTCCCTGGCCCGTAATCTGAGGGTCGCGGGTTCGAATCCCCGTCCCACCAAACATGCTCGCCCTTTCAGCCGTAGGGGCGTTAT
>NW_013666509.1:14541-17457 GCF_000517525.1 Limulus polyphemus
CGTTATAATGTGACGGTCAATCTCACTATTCGTTGGTAAAAGAGTAGCCCAAGACCTGGCAGTGGGTGGTGATGACTAGCTGCCTTCCCTATAGTCTTACATTGTGAAATTGGGGACGGCTAGCGCAGATAGCCCTGGTGTAGCTTTGCGCGAAATTCAAAAACAAACAAACAGTTTAGTCCTTGAACATTGGTCTTTTTTTCGTTTGTTTGTTGCTAGCGGCCTCTATTTATTTAATAAGGATACCAACATTCAATTTTTATTTAGAGAGATTGTTGTTGTTGTTTTAGCTCAAAGCTACACAATGGACCATCTACACTGTGTTCACCATTGGGAATCAAACCTCGGATTTTAGCGCTGTAAACTTATCGCTGACCCACTGGGAGAGACATTGGTCTTAGCAACCGAACACAGTTGCGGCGTATGTATGAAGTATTTTATAAGAAAATTTAATTGTAAAATGCACGAAAAAATTATACATGGAAGGGAAGAAACACTTTAATTCCATTAAAATAGACGCCTTTAGCAAAACTTGCGAAAAAAAGATATATTTGTTGACCTTGATACTTCCAGTTAAAATGAATCCGAGAGGGGAGATTCGACTGACGATGCTGCGGGTGATAATAGTTCCAAAGAGAGTAATGCCGATGAAGATTCTTAAAATAAAAAATATAATGCAAAGAATGTATATAAAAAGACAGTCTCTTGTTTGACAGGTCCTAGCTGATGATAACAGAATAGAAGCAAAAACAAAAACTGACGAACGGGTATTTAAGGAAAATACACTGAATGAAGCTAAACATTTGGAATGCGAAGAATTTTTGTCAAGTCTTAAGAAACAGTTTAGAGAAGAAATCTAAAAACTATCAATAGTTCATTAGCAACTCAAATATAACCCCATTCATAAATCGGTGATACAAAGTAAACGAAAATTAATGGATGAAGATGAATATATTGAGCTGGAAACTGTTCAAGCAGCTGTAAAAATAGAATAAACACATTTGCTGAATGCTGAATCGTTAGCTGGGACGAAAATAAATGATGATGCACGCATTGAATAATAAATGAAATATGAATACAAATGCTAATGAGTAACTCCTAAAAATGCTAGATTAAATGTGCATATCCAGTACTAAAAAGACCTGTTAATATATCAGTATTTATACGCTCGTTGTAATATTAAAAATTAAATAATCAATAACAAAAGCAATTTGTGTGTGCGTTTAAATATTCATGACGCGGGTGAAAATCTCGTAAACTTTAAGCCCGGGGTAAATCCAATTGTGTGATGAACTTGTTTTTCATTTGTTCTGTAATAATTATACAAAAGTTGGATGACCATGCCATATGATTATGATGATGCCTTGATGGCTTTAAACTCAACTCAACTGACAGTCATAGAGGGGTTTTCACTGCTTTGTTGTGTACTCAAATACAACTCCCTTACTGCACATTAATGAATTAAATACATTAAGTGTACTCTAAAGAGTCTAGCGAGTATCACACAATATGTTCCGTAGAATTTCCACAACTCAACTAAATAGGGTGAGAAATCCTCGTGAAACAGCAGACATTCATTTCAACGTAGAAAACTGCTCAATAGCTAGGAAAGTTAAGATTGCAACGTTCTTTCAGATAAGTTTTTTAAATCCTAGTAATCATTGTCAGTTATTGAAATTGCTGATATTTTAGGTTTTACATATATTAACACCAACCATCCAAACTGTGCAATAATCAAACAGTTGTTAGTCAATGTCCTGGAAATATCTCGTTGTGAACCTTTTCTCAATAGTTCAGATTGTAAGAGATACAATGCCCTTTTTGGTCCTGTCAATTTTGCAATCAACAAACCTTGTGGTCATCATATGACTAATACAATGTAGCGCACATGTCATACAGCAAACATCACTTAATAGCTCGGAAAGAAATGAATGTCATTATCTTCAGTCAGTAATTTTGCAATCACATAACTATCCTAGCTGCTTTTAACTCAGCTATAGTGATCAGGATGTTATTATCGGCATCCCAGAACACATTACAATATAATGCTATTCCACTTTACTGAAACATTCGATTGAATCAAACACTGAACCATACATATTCAACATCTATAACTCATGGTTGTCCTGGTAGTGTAGCTCACATTACAGAGAAGCCTAAAGATCACCTGTTCATGCTGACTGTCTCACCCTTTAAACAAACAGCTCAGGCTGGCAGATATCGTTCTTCAATGACACAGCTAATATGTTTCGACTGGTTACAAATAACATTGAATAGAACTGGGGTTGATCTACTCTGCCCAACAAATGCCCAAGAGTCCTGTAAAAAACAAATCTCATTCAGTATCAAACTCACCAGACCACTTGTTTGTGCCTCCCATGAACTGAGATGAAACCTCAGGGGAAATTCCAACTGGCTATTCCAGGTGCACCAGATTCTGGCAGTGCTCCATGCAGCAGCAACGAAGAAGTTACATACCTGCAAAGTATCAGCAGAATATTTATTGTGGAACAGAAATGTGATTTTTACTGGCATCAACTGGGTTTGACACATAGAAAGAGACTGTACACAAATTAAACAGAGTGAACAACCTTTTGTTGCCCAAACAACAATCAATGGTAAAGATGAATGTAACAGTGGTCTTTTTACTGGAGAACTAACAAACTAAGTAGATTTAAATCAAATCATGAATGACCACCTTAAATCTTAACCCCAATTTATTTAATCTGTTTGAATTTAAATGTTGTTCCAGACTGAGAATACAAAAATCAATAAAGCCATTCTTCTTAGGATACAAGTATCAACCAAGCCACGTAAATGATGATCATTCTCACTACAAAGCGCCCGGCATGGCCAGGTGGATAAGGCGCTCGACTCACAATCTGAGGGTCGCGGGTTCGAATCCGCATCCAACCA
>NW_013666509.1:18424-21458 GCF_000517525.1 Limulus polyphemus
ATTGGAAAGTGAGTCAGACAATTTGAGAAGTTGGTCCAAAGTAGAAAGGCGTGGGTGAAATCCCGCCTGTGTATGAGGCAGCAGGTTGTGAGCAGCTATGTATTGATGAAGACGGGAACAAGGATGCATTCAAAGGTTTTACTGAAAACACCAGTGAGGCTGATAGGACGATAAGAATTAACATCAGCGGCAGGTTTACCTGGTTTCAGAAAAAGCAGGATAGTGGATAACTTCCAGGAATCAGGAAAAAATCCTGAGGAAAGAAGAAAGGTGTAGAACAATGCAAGAAGTCGAAGGAATTGCAGAGGGGCATGACGGACTTGGCAGTATGTGATGTCATCAGGACCAGGGGCAGAGTTATTTCTGTTCTTCAGCACCCGCCAGACATCAGCTGCAGTAATGGGAGCATGTAAGAAATCATTGTCAAAAACATAAGAAGAACTAGAAGTAATGTCAACGAGGGAGGCAATGGTTGAGTTAATGGTGGTTATAGTGTCATTGTAGTCAAGAATATGATGTTCCGGTACTTCAAAGTTCTGTTCATGAAAAGCAGCAAAAAGGTTGGCCTTGTCCAAAGTTGTAGAAGGTGCAGCACCATCAACAAGTATAGGATAGGAGGGAGAGCATCATTGACCTGTGAGGAGCTTAAAAGGTTCCAGAATTGCGAGGAAGAAGAGGAATGACCGAGCTTGTTACAGGCCTGATGCCACTGCTGATGTCAGACTGCCCGAACAAAATTACGGGCAGTACGTTGAAGACCCCAGGATCATTGCAGCAACAAAGGGTAATGAAACCGACGGTATTCACGCAATAAAGTGGAAGAGTGATGTAACAGATCTACAGCTCTATGAGGTAAGGCTGGTCTATGGGGAGTTGAAAAAGAAGTCAGTATGTGTAAAGCACTGGCATCAGAGAGAAGAGTGGTAAGTATAGTGGCAAAGGAGTCAACATTGGCTGCTGTAGTAAAAGGTCGATCCATATCTGGTATGGCATTAATAAAGTGTGAAACATAAGATTTCCAGTCAGCAGAACGAAAATTTAGATGAGTCCGACAGGAAGCACGAGGAACAGACAAGGACTGCGAATGGACACAAAGTTCTATGGGAAGATGATCACTACCAACGGGAGGACACATCTGGAGAGGGATAAAAGGAACCAGGTTGAAAGAAACAAAGACAATATCAGGTGACGAATGAGAAATTGGACGAAATTAGAAAGTGAGAGTTAAGTCCAGAATAAGTGGTCTGCATGTGAAGGCGAAAGACAGTCTTAGCAGCACGGATAATATGATATAGAACGAACATACGTTGGAAGGGGAGGACATTTTGTAGTATTAATGTGATGAAATGGATGATATCCTCCATGGTAGGAGATATAGCAACAGAGTTTTCTGGATGGGTAATGGCATCGGTGGTATGCACTGGAGCAACAGAAGCAGGATCATAAGTCTTGGGGGTAGGTTTACCCTGACACTTAGAGGAGTATATAGGATGATCAAGATGGCAAGTGTTGCAGAGGGGAGGAGAGCTTAAGCGAGAGCATTGGCGAAGGAGATGAGGTCTGTGACAATGAGAACAGACTAGTTGGTTAGGGAATTTAGCAGTGGTATGTGAGTTGTATAAGAGGCACCTCTCACGGTGCAGAACCTGGGGGCCGGGAAACAGAAAGCTTCAACCCAATGGCATTGATGGAAAAGAAATGCTCTATTAGACAGGAGATGATCTATAGTGCCACTATTCTCAGCCAAAACACGAATCATGAAAGTAGGACCTGAGAAATTTTGAATGCGAATGGCATGCTTGACTGATATATTTTCAAGTAGAAGTTCAGAAAGGATCTCTTTTTCAGTGATGCCAGGATCCACACCACGGATGACACAAGAGAAAAGAGGTGTACGACAAAGAGGAGGTTGTTGTTTTAGAGCAGGGGAGCGAAGTTGAGTGAGCATGGTTGATTGACCCAGATTAAGCAGTCTCATTTTGTTACGCAGTATATCACACAATTGAGGGTTACAGTTTTCACAATTATACCATTTCTCATTGGAATTAGTTGATGAACGTTAGAACGAAGGTAGTATTTAGAAAGTTCGAGAAAGAGGGTCCTGGTAGAAAAATACGGGGGATCCATGCCCAAAAGTAGGAGCACAGTAATCTGAGGAGCTTCAGTAGTTTCCATAGGTCTGAGTGCTTCATCAGAATAGCCTGATCGAGTGGAGGCAGGAATGGCAGACGAAGTAGAACCAGCAGGAGACAGTAGAGATAGTTGAAACAGTGGACAACGATGAGGCAACAACAGCATACAACAATCGCGGGACATCCCTAGTAGTTGAAGAGCTTTCCGAGTCCAAGAAGTCGGCCCAGGATGGAGAAACACCAAGGGTTGAAAGCTTCCGAGGTACATCCTCCATGGGTTGGGAATAAGATTTTGAACGAACACGACGAGGCAACTGACCCAGTTGTCTGACAGCTGGGCGCTCAACAACTTGAAGCAACCCAGAATGCATGGACACAAATGAAAAGTAATAACCAAGTAAGTAATAACTGTTAAAAACATTCAACAAGACGAACTGCAGAACTGATATCAAATCCAATCTTTTCAATCTCGAAACAATTGTTCCAAAATCCAATGTCCGAATCTCCTTATTCTCCTCTGAAATATCAACCTAAACCAAGCCTTTATAGTAGTGAGGTATCGAAAATCGAACTGGTGTATTTAAGTGTTTTACACTCACAAAAAAAGAAAACTATCATTCTATAGGTATTTGAAGAACTTGTAGCATTCCACCACAGTTTAATTCTTTGTATTGTTACGTCTCTGTTTTTTTTAATTGATTTTTCGTAACTTCGTACCGACGAAACTTAAGCGACACAAGCCTTTACTTAATAAAACTGGTTTATTCTTTCCGAATATAACTTAACCGATACACTCAACAATCGCGCTAAACAAACGCTATAGCAATGAACGTCAATAATACTCCGACCGCAGATCAATTACTCACTGTCTATCTATTGCATTACATTCCCATCTTTTATAT
>NW_013666509.1:21690-36497 GCF_000517525.1 Limulus polyphemus
TAACAACAAGTAAAAGCTTGGAATGGTCTATTCTTTCATTGAGGTGTGTGTCTGTGAACCAGACTAGTTTTGGAGAATTCCACTCCTCATCAGTGACCCTGACAAATGGTACCTGATGATGACAAAATCTTGTCAAAACGTTGTACATTTGCTGTTATGTTAAACTTACATTAAAGTTTTTCTTCATTACCCATTCAAGCCGTCTCCAACCATTATTAGTCTCAAAGTGGGTTCCTCGTCATCGAATTCCACCTTAATAGTTGTGTTGAGTGCTGGTTAATAATTCCGGAGGCTGTGCCTAGATGTGTTAACCCCTTATGTTGAGACTGATTTTGTTGCAGGAGGGAGAAGAGAGTTTTTTACTGATGCCACCAATGGCGTTTTGACTGTATATTGTCATATTGATTCCCAATATTTTGCTTTTTCCAACCATACCTGTATAGTACTGTTACGTCTCTGGTCGTTGGTTAATTTTCCGTAGAAAGTCTTTCGGAAAAACTTCAGCGATACAAGTCCTTTCTTAAATAAAACTAGTTTATTCTTTTTCAATACAACTTTGCAATACACTTAATTTCCACAGTCACTTTAACTTAAACACACGCTATAATTCACAACGAACGATTCACGTGCTTTACTTACTACCGCGCTTGACTCAATTGTCGTCTCTATCTCTGAGTGTCTGCAATTATCTATATTGTTGCGTCAGCGAGTCACATGACTACAGTGACGCAACGTTTCTAGAACCATCATGTACTTTGGCGAATGCTCTAGTATTTACTAGTAGGGTAGGCTGGTATATATAAGAGGGGAAAACGTGACGCGGGAAGGTAAGGTAATGTGTGTATAGATAGTGAGTAATTGAACTGCAGTCAGAAGTATTGTTGACTAGCGTTTGTTTTAGCGCGATTGTTGAAGTTAAGTGTATCGGTAAAGTTATATTCGGAAAGAATAAACCAGTTTTATTAAGAAAGAACTTGTGTCGCTTAAGTTTCGTCGGAACGAAGTTACGGAAAATCAATTAACAAACGGAGACGTAACAATATCTATGCCGTCACTTCCCGCCGGTCTTATATATACGAAATAGAGGGCGTCTGGAAAACACTCGAGCTTTTACGAACGTTCTAGATACTCATTACGTGTTACCAGCGTCACTTGACTTCCGCTGTCATAACAGTACTTTGTTTTCTAGTAGTATTATTTCCTCTGGATGTCGATGAAAGCCTTCCATGATTACTGCTTTCAACTTACAAATGCGTAGAAGGTTAATATCCTACCAGAAGAGTCGTGCTGGATTTAATAAAGTGGCTTCTCTTGTGAACTGTCAGGTTCTTCATTTAATTTTACTTGGACATGGCCTAACACATATAACCAGGCGAGGATTTTACCATGATGTTTCTTTACTTTGTGCCATATATCTGGGGAACAATTTTGAATTTTATGCGGTACTGCTGTGAGTAGTCCCAAGTATTATTTTGGTGGTACTGTCTATATACGGTTAATTGCTTTTCAAAAGCTTGTGTTATGGTTTCCAGCTCCATCCTTGTGGAAATTTTAAATGCTCCAACACCTTGTTCCATGAGACGATGAATGTACAACCAGCTCTCTCACTGTATTTGATGTAGGAACTATCTGTGGGTATATTAATAGGTGACTGTACACAATGTCCCACCGTGATATAACACGAAACAGTTAGATATGTAGTTTTTATAATAGTTATTGGCTCGACTTGTAATTCATAATTAATTATAATAACTAAAATTTCTCGGTTGACCCAGCGCACATAGTCCACTGTGTAGATCTGCGTTAGAAGACAAGCTTGTAGAATAACATGCACATGTGTATACTTAAGAATAATAAAATTAAGAAACATTATGCAAAATAAAGCCTGGCGTACGGATTGTAAATATCGTTAACTGTGAGGGTACCAAACTGATGAAACAATTCATTTCAATCTAAGCGAAGACGTAAAAGACGTATAGTTAATTAGATTTATTTATCACCATGTTGATTTTTAGTTTGGCTCAAAGTAAGTAGCTAGCTCTGATCGGATATTAATAAACATGTAATAAAACGTTTGAATAACCAAGGAAGAAAAACAAAGTTATGTACATTACCACAAATAAAAAAATACAAGCAAATGTCTATTTATTCAGAACATCACAAAGTTAATGAAATACATGTTATTATACATAATGAAAACTCTGTTAAATATGATTTTTATCAAAGCTTCCCATGCACTACGATGTCAGTTTTTTTTTAACGGAAGATATCTCGGTACCACTAGTGTCTAACTAGGCCTATACTATATTATTACATTTAGTGTTTTTTCGTACACTGAACTAACGATTGGAGATTGATTTAAAGTTAAACAAAGTGAAAACTAACAAGGTAAACATATTCATTTTTATTATATAGCTGCATATGTGTATAAATATTACGTAGGTGGTTATAAAGCCAGGATATTTTAATTTTATAAAGCATAATCAAGACTAGATTTTATATTATTATAGAAACAAAAAAGTACGTTGCTTGTGTAGTATTATTTATTATTATTAATATTACTACTAACATTAGCTACTCGTAACTTTTTTGAGTGGTCTTCTCTGTTCTCGTTACAAGTTATAAAACTTACATACAACAAAAAGGGTTGTAAATTTATAAAGGAATAATATGCATATTAAAGTATAAGCTTAAACGTAGATAAAGCTTATTTTTTATTAAAATTATTTCTCCGTTTGTAGTAGAGCTTACACTTTACACCTTGAACTGTATGGCAAATAAAAATTATTTTAACATTAAAGTTTTTAAACTTAAAGTTATATATGTGCTGTTAAGTTTAATTGTTAAATTATATAATTAATTGCTATTTGTTATTAATACTACTAGTAATTATTACTAGATTTACACCAGTTAGCGTTAGGCTTGTGTTTATTCTCGTTAGTATTTTCCCTCCGAACCACCCATTACTTGCATTTACGATTTTTAATTTTGATTTTCACTTAATATCACACGTAGGTAGATAAGCTATAGGCCACACTAACATTATAACTTGAAAATAATTTACCGCAGTAAGAAACAACATAAAGTCAGTACTTCTAGTTCTACTTTTTAATTCTAATACTAATTATTGATATTACAGGTAGGCTTAGTTACATTTTTTAAGAGTTGTTTTTCAACTAGATCTGTTACTAGTACTAGTAATAATAGTAATAGTAATATAGTGCAAATTTAGTGAGTGATTGTTTTTCAACGTTTGTATTAAACGTTATCAGGAAATTTTCATGTCATATGGTAGTAGAACTAGTTATAAGTCATTTTATTATGAACCAAAACTTCTTAAGTCTTAACTTTTAATCAAAAATTAAAATTTCTTCACTATGTAAGTTTTGCTTTGCTGTTATAGGCTTCAGCCAAACTGAATTTTCATTAACATACATAATACAGTATACACAGTGTTGATTTACATCAGTAACATTTATAAAGGAATGGTCAATAAATTTCTTAAATTTGTTGATGATATATAAGGTTTTTGGTGTTGCTGATTGTATTTGTGAGGATGCTGCATAAATGATTTAGATTATTTTTTGGGTGAATAAATGGCAAATGGTGTATAGCAATAATAAGTGTATGGTAGTGCATGTGAGTTATAATTTAAGTATAATTTTAATGGGAATAACCCAAATGGTGTTGCTGAAGAAAAATATCTTGGTGTTCTGGCAGATCAACGTCTTAAACTATTCAACAATTGTGATGTTGCTACTGCTAGGGCAGATAGGATTTTAGGTTGTATCTATGTAAATATTGAATATAAGTATAAAGAGGCTATAATTTTATTGTATAGGTCACTGGTTAGGCCCCACTTAGAATACTGTCTTCAGTCTTGAGCTCCTTACTTTAGGAAGGATATTGAATTGTTTTAAAATAAAGGGTTCAGAGGAGGACTACTAAGATGATACCTGGGATGGAAAGGTTGTTATACAAGGATAGGTTAAGATCTATGAAATTATTTTCTCCTGAAAAAAGAAGAGTTACAGTGGATCTGATTGAGGTGTTGATATTTTTAGGAAATTTGTAATGTTAATTCTTCAAATTTTTCAAATGTAATGGTGAAAATGGCAGTACAGCAGGGACACAAATACAAATTTTGGCAGTTAAGTAGTTGTCTTCATCATTTTTCTAATGGTGTTTGGCATTTGGAATGGTTTTCCTTCAGATGTGGTGGATGAAGTAAATTTAGTGGAGTTTAAGGGAAAGCTTGATAAATATTTGAAAGATAAGGGCTAAATTTGACTTTATTTTTTGTTTTTAATGTTTAGTGGTTGGGATGACCTAAGTGGACCAACAGTTCTTTTGTTGTCCTTAAATCTTGTGTTATTTGTTAAGTAACACTTAGTTCTAACAATGTTTGAGTTACTCTTTTAACTGTTTCTCCGTAAGCATCATAGTATGTTGTTTTTTTTTCATGTTATTAATAAGTATGGTATGCTGAAGCACTTATAATCTGAGATTATATCTTGTTATCATAAAAACAAAAGTCAATGATGAAAAGGACAGTTATCTTATAAAAAGTCATCCACAGATGTCATAAACTTGAAACTTAGGCTTTTTTCTTCATAAGCTTATTTGAAACATAGACAAAAAGGAAACGTTTGGCTCTTCAAGACTGTCCCGACACACCCAAATGTGATAAAAAGAAAATTTGAACCCACTTTTTATTTTTCAAGAAATTATTGATTTTCACCTTTAATCTCTACTACTACTACTACTAATGGTAGCTCATTCCATATACTAATTATCCAGTTAGAAAAACAAAATGTTCTTAACTGGAGCCTAGCCTTCCTTTTCTTAATTTTAAACTTGTAGTATTTTATTCTGTTATTTTGAGAATACAGTATAAAAAAACAGGTTTTATTCTATCAATCCTTTAGATAATTATATAAACTGAAGGAAAACAAGGGGCTCATTGGCCCTTATCTTTACATGATTTAGTTTTTCTACTATTCTCATCATTAGATACTTAAAAAGATGATGCAGTGATACTCTCAGTTTCCTTAATAAACTTGAACATCTCCATCAAATTTCCTTGAACTCTTCCTTTTGTTTCAAGATAAAATTTCCGAAATCTTAACTTGTCCTCCTATGACAACTTTTCCATCCCAGGTATCAACCTCTGGACTCTTTCCTGTAGTTATTCTTTCATAAATTATGAAACCAAGACTGTACACAGTAGTCAAAGTTTGGCCTAACTGATGATTTTTATGTAAACTGTTTATTAATATATGCCAAAATCTTGTTAGATTTACTACAAATTTAACACCTGAAAGGAAAATAGATTTATCTGATAAAGATTATGTATCTAGGCTTCCAGGCATAGTAATGATAACCTTATACATTCAAGCAACCATTTTCACCCTTATCTTACGAGGTATTAAATGGGCTGCCATAGGTTTCTTATCCACTTGTTCTTACCTTCTCGTTCTATTATCTTCATAACCTAGAATAAAGAAATTAGAGGCATTTATCCTCTCAAATACCAAGATAATCTTGTAAATTTTAATAAGATCACCTCATGCTCTTCTTTTTTCAAGAGAAAATAAGACAAAAGATCTTAACTTATATCTGGAATCATCCTAGTAGCCATCCTCTAAGCCCTTTCCAGTAAGGGAATATATTTTCTTAGATAAGGAAGCCAAATCTGTACACAGTATTCTAAGTGAGGCATAATTAGTGATTTACATAGAAAGTTAATTAACTTTTTGTTTTGTAAACAATACCTTTATGAACACACAGTAAGATTATGTTGGCTTTACTACTAGCAATAGAGCACTACTTTGATGGCTTGAGCAACTTACCCACCACTATGCCAAGATCCTTTTTTTCAGGCATGCTATTGAGTGGGTTTCTGTGTATATTAAATAGGTGATTCAAATTATCATAACTCAAATGTATTACCAATTACGCTATTCTTTAGTACATTAAAACCCTCAATACAACTAGAAACACCCAAGAGTTTAATGTAACCCATAAAATTTTTCTAATTTCTTAATTATGTTCATATCAGTATCATTAAATAAGAAAGAGGAAAGACCCAAACAAGTAACTCTTGAGGTACTCACTAATGTCAAGGATCCATTTTGAATGAACACCATAAATGACCGCCTCTTGTTCTTTCCCATCCAACTACCCTAATGTCATAATTTGCTTCAAGTATATTCTTGTATTCAAAGCTATCATTAAGCATGAAAATATAAAAAGCTCGAACATTGTAGTTAAAATATGAAAATCATGTATAATGTATGGACAAAATTAAATTTTTGGGTCATACAGATTTCATCCTAGTAGTTAACATTAAATATTAGGTAATAATAAACTATTGATGAAGTGTGAATGTATAATATTATTGTATAATAATGATATTTAGGTGTTAGATTGTTTTAAACAAACATTTTTATTATCTATTTGTATAATGTTTGCATAAATTATATGTCAAAATATATTAAGGATAATAAAATTCTTCATGTTTTTAACACTTGTGTATTTGCATTATAACAATACAACATTACAATTGACTACATGTAAGTCAGCAAGTATATCAGTTAGATATCTTCTCTAACATTGATATTCTCAATGCATGTGTCACTTGAATTGTGGTGTACCTTGACATATGATTTTATCATTGCTATTGTAATATGCTCCTTTAATGTTTGGTATGTTCATCCATCTGTATTTATATTAAATTTTCTGCTTTGCTCTAAAATTTAATATACATTCTTTTCATTTAGATGAGATGGATGTATAATTTTTATACAAAGAAAATTTGCTTTTCCATTTGATATTTGAAACTTTCAAGAGGAGACTGAGAAGCCATAGAAGATGCTTTATCAGTGTTTGTTTCTTTTGGTTTTTCTACACAGTGTGATTATTTCATTTATAGATGCAGTTCCAATTAGAGAAGGTAATTATTAATAAAAACTTATTAGTTTATTCTTAAGTAAATTGAAGTTTCATAATAGTATAAGATAGTAATAAGACTAATTTATTAATAGCAAAAATATTAATGTTTATAATATAGCCATGTATTTGATTGATAATACATCAAGTGTAATAACAATTTTACGTATGGGTGTCATATAAAAGTGAATAGTTAACTTATTTTCAAGATTATGTAACTTTCAAATGTATTTTAAACTGCACAATTATGTTTTATCTCTTTGTGTGTGTGTGTGAATATTTTGTTAAAAAGTGGTTAATGTTAAAGTATAACAAAGACTCAAAATTACATGCTAAAATATGCTTTGCAGGTTTTTAGAATATTGGCTCCTTTCTTAAATGTTTGATTTGTGCAAGTACCTGTTTGTTCACTTATTAATCCTGGTACAATTACACATTTTTATTTTTCGTAATCAAATTGAAACCTTGGTATATGTAGGTCAGTAAAACATCAGGTTTTAGACAATAGTGTGAGCTTGAGATCCTTGGTACAGTTTTCATTTAGAATAGATATTTCCACTTCTGTTAAATTTTAAACTGGTACCCAAAAGGGGAAAGGGGAATAAATTTAAAAGGTTAAATATGGATAATGTAAGCGTTTCTGGGGGTAAGTATAAAATTGTGGTATATAGTATTGGTTGAGTCATATTAAGCTGCCCTACATAATTTGTCATGTGTATTACATTAATGTTGAAAATCATGTATTATTTGTAAATCAGCTAACAACCAAAATATATTATTATTTTGAATCTTTCACATCCATAAGTGATTTTGATATTGTTCATATTATATATTATTAAGCTAATACTTATTAAAATATATCAGTAACTTTTAGAATCAGAACAAATGATATATGTGAATTTTCACTATCAAGATTATTTATGGAACCCAAATGTAAGGCATATTTATCTTTTAAACTTGTTTTTTACTTTCTTTTTTAATATATTGACTATTTTAAAAGTCTTCTTATACTATGCATCATTATGAAGCAGGTTATTGATCATTGGTTTGTTGTTAATTGTACAGAAATTGTCTTGTTTTTGTGGCAACTTCAAACAAAAGAAAATCGCTAGACCAATTTCTTGTATATTATTTTGCATATGTTTATGGTTTGACCTTTTACTTTGAAAAACGTAATTAAACTTCCAAAATTTTGTTTGGTATTGATGAAAAGTCTTTTCAAAGCAAGGCTAATTTTGCTCAGTGCCATTTCATTTTCACCTTGATTGTAAAGTTTGCTCCATTTCATTGAATGTCAACCATTTTTGCACTGCAGTTGATTTTTGGTTTGTTACTGGCTTTACTGCAGGATCCTTTTGGTAATAATTGGAATGTGAGAATGGAATGTTTGAGTGAAGTTGCATGGGATGAAATCTCAAAATGCTGCAGTGTTTTGTGGTTTTGATTTTGTAAAAAAAATATAGCCGAGTTTCACCTTCAACATTGCTAGCAACCCTGGCATTGGTGGAAACATATTTTTCGGAATCAGGTGGAACATTTTCGTGTGTTTCCACAGAGAAGGAACCACTTATCGTTGGGTCCTGGATTATGTAGTAGTCAGAATTCTTCGGCTGTTGACCTTCAGTCTCTTGTATCCTGCTATCTTCTGTTAGCATTCAATCACACTCTGGTTGTCTTTGAGTCTTGATGATAAAGGCATTGAGCACATCATGCTGCGAGTTTATATATTCTTGTTCTTTTTTCTTCCTGGATCATTTGAATGCACCGCTTTAAAACAAATGCTTCATTTCATGTGTCCAAGTCCAACCTATAATAAGAAAAAATTTATTCATATACATATAATAGGAATTTTTTATTATATAAAAAGCAACCAACTAATAATCAGAATATTTTCTGGTGAATAATTCTGATCATTAGTTGTTTTTTTTTAACTTAATGATTGCTTGATTATAGTTTATGCCTTCCCATGCTCTTAATGCAGCCATGGGTTGCAAATGCGCTGAAATTTGGGATGCTTCAACATTTTGTGAGGTCCCTGTGATGGCACAGACTCACAGGCTGGCCAGCACACCTCTGACTGAGACTTGGGTCAACATGACTTTCTGACATTCATTATACATTGGCTAGTTTAGCTCTAAAAACATGCCTCTGTAAGTATATTACTGTACAAAAAGCAATGGACTTTCATCAAAATCTTGATACAAATGGGGAGAAGAACTCATTTTTCAGTGAAGATTTCTCTGCAACAGGTGAACCAATGTGTACAAAAGTTATATTGTTTGAAAGCTTGAGTACTATATTATTGCACAGCTTTAGTAACTATCATTTGTCAAATTTTATGATAACCAAGACAGTCACTAATTCCTGTATGATCAACTCCAAACTTTAGGTTAATGATTTCATTTAACATCTTAGTAAAATATTAGAGGAGTACTCTTTCACATTTATAGCCAGACATAATGTGTTGATTGCAAGAGATTGTTTAATACATAAGTTTTGTTCATTGAAAGCCAAAAAACAAAAATTATTGTTAAAATAAAAAATGAGTTACTGATAAGAGAACTTTACATACCTTGCTGATGAATTTCTGGTTTTAAGAAATAACCTTGTTCAAGTTCTATGTAAAGCCTTCCACTGATTTCACTTACACAGATACTGTGACAATTTTCACACCCAAAAATGCCCCAAATAATATTTCTCCATTGCATTTTTACACCCTGAATCTGAAAACATCTTTTCCCCATATGGTGTTTTTATGGAGAAATTGAGCCCAGAAGTTGGGAATTTTCACCATTCAATATATATAGAAAATCCCCCCCCCCCCTTGATGAAAGTAAGCCAGCATGGCCCAATGGTAAAAACAGATGTGTTTAGTAATAAAAAAAGTATCTATTTGATGTAGTCACTAAATTTTATACAAAGTATTGTTACGTCTCCGTTTGTTAATTAACTTTCTGTAACTTCGTTCCGACGAAACTTAAGCAACACAACTCCTTTCTTAATAAAACTAGTTTATTCTTTCCAAATATAACTTTACCGATACACTCAACTTCAACAATCGCGCTAAACAAACGCTGTAACGTCTCTCGTGCTCTCTGACTGCAGTTCAATTACTCACTATCTATCCACACATTACATTCCCCTCTTTTATATACCAGCCTACCCTATATCTAGTAATTACTAGAGCATTCGCCAAAGTACATGATAGTTCTAGAAATGTTGCGTCACAGTAGTCACGTGACTCGCTGACGCAACAGTATTATCAAACATTCTATAAAAAATGCAATTTAATAGAGGTCTGATTTCAACCTTCAACTGATATTTTTATCACCTTTCCTTCTGCAAGGTCTGGTTTATGCCCAAAGTGTGGGAATCCACTGAGAGTTGAAGCACAATCATTTGACAAGCTCATTAAAAGCTTTGTTATAGATTGATGCGTTACCACTCAACTTTTCAAAGTCTCCTTCTAAAATATTTTCTACCTTGTGAACATTGTTAACTTGTAAACATACCATAAAGCAGGCCTCAACAAATCACAGGTGCCAGATCATCAGGATGATTAACAATTTTGATATCAAGGTTTCTTCCATTGTGCAGAGATGGGATTATATTTTTACTGTGAAGAACTTATGAATTGGAAATGGATAATGCTGATTTAGCATTGAAATAAACAATCTAAATCCTTTTGTTTTTTTGTGAATAGGGATTTGATCTTCACATCTAAAACTGGCAGTAGCTCTTTCATGTTTTTTGTTTCATTTAAGTATTGCTGATATGGATTTTGTTTTTCAAACAAATCTGGAATCGAATCATTTGACTTAGTTGCTTTTCTGCCTTTGCTTACTTGTGATATTTCTTGAGGTGAAGAAGAATATTTTTAAAAGTTTCCTGTATTTATCTGAATGCTCTAACATTAACATTAAACTGCTTTGCATGTTATCATTGTTAACTTCCTTTACTCAGTATTTGCCATATACATGTTTTATATATTGATTTAGTGTACACAAATGTGTCTAAAACAATGTTACTCCTAAAAATTATCATTGTTTCATAGTACATTAATGCTTACAAACTATATTTTTCACTTGACAAAGCTTTTGTGGAATTCAGACAACGTGTCTTTCAACAAATTCATGGAATACCTATGGGAGGTAATTTCAGCCCACATATTCAAAAGTTATATTTAATCAAACTTGAAGAAGTCTTAGTAAGAAAGACACTAATAAACCTTTAAACATTAATCATGCTTGTAGACGTGTTGATGATATTCTTTTCCTCAACTGTCCAAGTTTTCTTGACAATGCCAAACACATTTGTCTACCAGAACTCACTGAAAAAAATATTTTACTAAAAAACAGCGCACATTACCAGGATTTGGATATCATCTATCTGTTTCCAAGTCCAAAAATTTGCTCTCCTTTTTCATAAATGAAGATTTTCTTACTGAATTTTGATCACCAGATTTATTCAGTTTTGTTTTAAATTCAACAGTTATCTTGCTACTATTTTATTGTATGATTCTGTTGTTCTTGTAACATACATTGTGGTAATCTATCTGAGATGTCAAGCTGTTTGGAAGTTACACTGTTGGAGCTGTTTAACCAAATGTGCATGTGATTGGTCCAATGAACCAAGCACGTATTAGAGAAGGAATATTAACTATAATTTCAAATTTACTACTTGTATCTATAGAAATGTAGCAAGCTTGTAGTAAAATGTATACGTCTGTTGTATATAAAAATTCAGATGAGTTACAAAGGTATTTTTTCCCAAGATATGTCTGTGAATTGACAACATCAGTATCACTCAACCTCTGACAAGTCGGAGGCATGGTAATATTCTTGTGAAAAATAAAGATATTTTTATCTATTGTATAGTTTGCATAACCTTTAGAACCTCCAAAATATATACCTACAGTATTTTTAGTATTCCTGTATATTTTATCTGGTATTTACTCATCAATGAACTATTGCTACATAAACAATATAGGGTAAAATGAATAATTGAACTCTGACATCAAATACATAATACCCTGTTGAATGGCACTCTGTAAAAGGTTGTGGCTTGCATACTTTGACTCCACCTTTGCACATAAGGTTAATAGGCTTTCATTAGTAATAAGATGTTGTTAAGGATGATTGATTTGCGTTTTGCATATACTGGGGTCAAATTCTTCAAGGAACATGAAATCTAGATACTGCATGAAGCAAACCACTTATGATTATGTTGTCTAAGTTATCTGCTATTCTTTCTTTGTTGTTATTATTTTCAACAGTATTTCTTAAAATATTTAGTATGTCTATTTTAATTATTTTCTGTTATTATATATTTTAATTGTTAGCTTAGTTAGGACTAACTTAAATCTCCTAAGCTTGCTTAAACTTGTGAGATAATATTGGGATTATGGCTGAAAATATTTCTAAGAGCCAGAGTACCAAATGATGAAACAATGCATTCTAATAATTATAAATAAGAACAGTATATTAAATTAGCTACTGTATATTCATTACTGAGTTGATATTTAGTTCTGATCTATATACACAGCTTTCTTTGATAAGAAGTTAATATTAGCTACTGTCATCAATAGGACTCCCTTTTTCATGAGGAAAAATTTCAAAATAATTCCAGCCTTTGAGATTGGATTTTAAATAAATGATTATATTTACAGCAAGTTCTTTCAATACAGTTATAAATATAGGTTAAATCAGGATTTGATATATTGGTTAACATTCAAGTTAAAAATAAAGCTAAAAATAGTTCAGAAACAGTGCAAAAAAGAAAAAAACACTTAGCAAGAGAAAGTAGTTGTATGGCATGACAAAATCAAGAAAGCAAATATGTAGGATAACTGAAGCTGAAAAAAAAACAACAACTGACAGTCAATAGAAGCTCAAAGAAACAAAACGAAGAAGAAAAATTTATACTGAAAGACATTCAAGTGGGTTCTGGACCCCATATGTCTTCCCTGGCATTAAATGAGTACATCAGCTAATTTAATATATATATATATATATATATACAACACTAAAATTCCAAAAACCAGAAGACTACAATATATTGGTTCTTCCCCATTTATGCATCATAAAAATGCTTTATTACAGTGTGTGAGTACTGTGAAACTAGAAGCTTCTTGCGTCAAGCAATTTAAATAAAATACCATTACAAGTATTGTGAGGCCAATATTGTGTTATTGAGGCAACATGGAAAATTTTGCCAATTTAACAAGCTGTGTGGCGGACTTAGTGATGAATAAACATCATTGTTTTGGCATATACATTTTTAAAAATAAAATGTCACAACACATAGATTCAAGTTACAAAATTATTAGATTTAATAACTCAAAAGGTAAAAATTATGAAAGAAGATCTGACACATTTTTGTACTGTACAAGAAATGTTAAGATCACAAATGAGTAAACATGATATCAAAACTATATATATTATTGTCCCCAGGGCTCCAGTCAAGTCAGTTTGATGTGACAGCACTGTTACCAGGTGTGGTAACAGGTGCTCTCTTAGTGTGTTTGCTGCTGCTGTTAGCTGGATGTTTGTGCTGCCCATATAATGGGTTAAAGGTAAGATTTTAAATTTTTTTCATGTTTTTTACCTTTTGTAGGAATTTTTTTGTTAGGGTCAAATAAGTATTATAAAATATATAAGATAGGATACGTTTGACAATGTGCAATGTGTGTGTGTTTCACAGGAGACATACTGAATTATTCATGATAACTCTAACATATTGCCAAAATAAATGTTTTGCAGTTTGTTTATTTTTAACAATTGCTTTGGGCTCCATAATCAATTTATTTCAAACATTCATAAAAGGTGGTCTTTAATTTATAAGTTAAGGAAATGGCCAAAGTACATGAAAAAAATGGGCTGAAATGATTTTGATGGGTGCACACAATCTTCTTGTGCATCTGATACAGTATATGTATGCATTGATTTAAAACTTGAACAAGCTAAAATCTGAATATGAGAATTGTTCTATAAATACCTATTATAATGTTGATTAGTTTTAAGATTGTAAATTTTCTTCTTTGTATATGCTGCAGTCAGATGGTGTTGTCACTGTACATGTCATTTCTGTGAGTATCAACTCTAATTTTTGAAGTAATCTTTTTGTTTTAATAATAGTTTTATTAGAAACCTCATTGGAAATGTATCTTTTTTTCATTATAAACGTTTTCATGTCAGGTAAGTTTTCACTTTTTTGTTTCTGCACTTCATTACATGACATTGAAGAACAATTGTAAATTTATTTTTATTTTCCTTCAGTACTGTGGTTGATCTAAAATAATTGACTTGGCTTGTGTTGATAAGGTTTTATTTCAGCCTGGTCACTTGAAACCAGATAAACAAGTTATTTATTATCTGATTATAAACTTCAGCATTTTGAAACATGTCTACTTGCCACCTAAAAATGCATAAAATAGGTTTATATAAAATAAAGGAATGAAATATCCATAAGTAGTATGTGTGATTTGGGTGTACTCATTTTTAAATTGCTACAGGTAAACCAAATAAATATTTTTTGCAAGTATTGTACTGACTGAAGAACTTGAATGTATGCAAACTAGTTGCAATATAACCAGTGTTTTTAGAACATTTTTAGCTGTATCCAGTTTAACCACAAAACGTTGGTCCTGTTAGAATAGTTTCATTGATATTTTTAACATTTTGACGTTGGTAAAATTTTATTGGAAGATTTAAATTATTAATGTTTCATCTTTTGTAATGCATGATGTGTGCAGAATAAGACTCATTTACAAAAACAAACAAGCAAAAGAAAGGTAAATGATATTAAGCCTTTCGAGACATGCCATCTCATTTGTTGACTCACATTCAAAATTTTAT
>NW_013666509.1:37453-49240 GCF_000517525.1 Limulus polyphemus
ATATTGCATGTAAAATTTCCAAATTTGTTGATACATAAAAGTATTTTTAATCTTAAAATGAAAATTACTTTGTATGAGAGAAAGATTGCTTTACAAACCTTATGACATAATAAAAAAATTAGATATTTTGCTTATGAAAGCATTGTAAAGTTTACTGATAATCTACCAAATGTCGTTAACATTTGCTTACTAATTTAAAGGTTATAGTATGAAAACTATAACAAGCACAAAATGGTTATGAGGTCATCACATTGACCAACCTCATACTGAAAGAGTTAACTGGGGTACGTTTACATTTTGGTTTCACTTATGCATCCTTTTTTTTTCTTTACCATTTCAGAAACAGTTGTTTTCCTTGCATTTCTGGATCCCACCTAGTGGTGGGTGTTGCCTGGTCAAATATGTTGAATCATTTTATACTAGCACTTACCCTACTTTTTTCTACTGCTCACAGTGGAGATGGGGTGTTTTTGTAAGACCACCTGATGCTTTTCTATCTATCTATATATATTCTGAGGACCGTCACTCATGGACTTCATGAGTAAAGCAGATAGAGATTTTTGCTCATCTGTATTGGCCCCCGGGCCACCCATATTTCTTCAAATTGAGCACAGGGGTCCTTGCCACTTCCAGTTCCGGTTGCTGGAGTGGTGGACCATGGTGGTATCCTCAGGAATGGGTTATGTATAATAACAAAATCTCATAGCCATTTGTACTCACTCAATGAGAAAAGGGCTGTCATCATTATGCTACATATTATACATACATTATGCCATTATATCTATTATGCAAGGCACTACCACTGGATTTTTTCTGCCCAGATGAACCCTACTTGACATAATCCAATGTATACCAAGGTGCTTCCCCTGAATGTTTTTGCCAGGGTGGACCACAGTTGTTGATTTTATAAACTTATGCAAGGTGATTCCATGTTATTTTTTGTCCTTGGATCACACTTGGTATAATACGTCTTAACCGAATGTGCTTCCCCTGGATGTTTTCTGCCCGTGCGGACTGCACTTGGCCTATTCATATATGGTCTTCTAGCTCTAGCCACATATTCTCCTCATTTCCGGCCTACATGTCTTATCTTCTTAACTGGGGTATGAGCATACTTGTTCCAGAAGTAGTGCTATACTCCACAGGTGTGCCTCATATTTTAATTGTGGCATACCTGCTTTTTTTTCATTACGATAGATCTCTGCTTGATTATTTGTTTTTGTGCCTTCACTGGCCATTCCACCTTTCCAATGTGGGATTCTAGCTATAGGGGAGAGGCGGTAGTACCATTTCGGAAGTTAACATTTTCTAACACTAAAAACGTGTTTCTTATAGGTACTTTCCTCTTCTCACCCACTTACCGTGATCAGCACATGTTGCTGCAATGATGCAAAAATTATAGGAGTATAAAAGGCCAGTGCACTGTTTGTAAGATTTACCAATGCCTAGAGGGCAAATGAAGGTCAAGATAGCAATGGGTGGATGGGAATAAGTACCTATTGGAAATATATTTTCAGTGTTAGAAAATATTAACTTCAGGATATTTTATTCAAATACTCATTGAATTCATAAGTTGTAAAACCATTAATTATATAGTAAGAAAATAAACAATTATTTTTTAACATATTGAGCAATAAAAACATAACTGAGTGTTAAAGGCTAGAACTCATAACTTTGTCCTTTTGTATGGTGCTTTATATAGTAAATGAAATTAGTAGGCTTAAAACCCTATATGAAATATACACATTTTTTTAAACTGATTTTTAGGTTATTCTGTAAATAAATAGCAGAATTAATTTCCTTCATTATGCTCAAATAATAAACTTTCATGTTAAAAATTGAAGTTGTATAATTTCCTCTGTTGCTACCAGCATATGTAAACATTTTGTATCTGATTGTCATTATTTGAAATTGTTTGGTAAATGATATTGTCCTTAAGGTCCAACATCCAGAATGATATATATAACATGTAAAATGCACTGTTTAAAAAATTGTTATGGTAATTAGCATTAAAAAGTTCTAATGTCATAGAATAGTATCAGTAGACGTTTTCAAGAGGCTAAAATATAGACTGTTCTTTTGTAATGAGTATCATGTAGTATTCTAATGATGGTGTATGAGAAACCAGTTCTCACGTACTCACAATTACTACTTGTTTCGGCCTTCATTTTCACGTGTTTTTTTTTATATTGAAATGGGAACAAGTAGGAAAGACACAATCCAACAATTTTTTGGTGTTGGAAATACCAGCAGTCAAGATGAAAAAAGGAAGTATGTAGACAGTATATGGCTATTTATACAAGCTGGATTAATTAAAAGAATAAAAACAATGGCAGCCATTCTTTAATATCATTTTATAACTCTTATAAGAAATGAATATGTAAAGTAAATTGTAGAAATTCATGTACGAAGTTTAAACTGCCTTTTAAGTTTACCACAAAACAGTACTCAACTTGTGTTCGTGGGTCTTAGAATTAATGCTCTAATTAGTCAAATTCACTTGAAGTTACATGATTAGTGTACCATTGTACAATAAATGTGCAGAGGGGAAGTAAAGGACAGTGTGATTTTAAAGTAACAGTTGAGAATCGAAGTCAAGCTTTAATGAAGTTATTTGGATATATGCAACTTGGTGATCAAAATATAAATCAGAAATGTGATTACTGTACAATAACAGAAAATAAACTAACTACAGTATTACAAAACTAATATCAAAATACTAGTGAATTGTATATTTAGAATCCAGTGAACAAAAGTATAAATTAACATAAAAACCAAAATAAAATTCATCAAGTATTTATAAACTAATGATTATGTAACAGTTCAATTTTGTAAATGAAAGCAAACAAGCGAAGCATAAATTGGCAAATAATTGATGAATAATTCATAATGGTGCCATGTGATCTCATTGATTTCATCATGTTTTGGGACAACATGGTTTAACGATTAGGAAACACAACAGAATTTTGTGTGTAACATTCATGAAATCATATAATTTTGGGAGGTATTTCAAAATTGTATTAACTTTTTGTGTAAATTAATTAATGATTAAAGACTAATTATAATTTCAAGACAAGTAAAAGCAACAACACTACAGAATTAGCTATATTCCATTATAAAGTACATTGTGTAATCAGTTGAACAACTATATTGGTGCAGTATCATTTCTACTTAAGGAAATTTTTTACAGATTCATATAAAAGTCTTGTTTTCTAATTTAAAATTTCATTTGCTCAATGTTACAATTAAATATATGACACACACACACATAGGTGTTTCTAGATATGTTAAGTAATTTTTTATTGTAGTTTGAAAGAAGGTCAGTAAATATGGGATTAAAACAGAAACATTATGTCTATTAACAAGTTTTCTTACAATTACCATCTTGGTCAAATCATTGTGTAATACTAGGGGACAGAATATCTAGGTTTGCATCACAATTTGGGAATCAAAATAACCCCCACTTTCCTCTTTGTTTAGCACAATATGCAAATCACTTGTTTCTCTTGTATGCTGTCTTCGAGACCTCCAGCAATACAGTGAAAGTCTGTAACATTTCAGTTTGATATGTCAAAGCCGATGCTCATTTCTCAGAAATTCCTGCCAAACAGCACATACATTATTTTCACCCTTTGGCATGCACATATTGTATAAACATACATTTTGTAGTAGTCTATTCATGACATTTGAAAAGTGCCATTGCGCTCGGTCGGGGCCTGCCATTTAGCCAATTAGACTCAATATGGGCTCAGTCCCGAGGACTGACCACATGACCATTTTTTACTTGTATATAGTTTTAATACAATAAGTGTATCTTCACAAAATTTAACAGACTTTTAGTAAACATTACAAGTTATTTGTACACAAAAAATCAGTTTTTTTTTTTAATGAAGTATTTTTTATTAAAGATTGGTCTATGAAGATATATAGTCTTTTTTGACCAGTCTGGGTGCAAAATAATTTTTATTTTAAGATTAAAAATACTTTTCTTCATCCCAAAAATATCAGATGTTATTTACATAATCTCTAAAACCTCCTAAATACATTTCAAACATTTATTTTTTTTCATTAACTCTCTTAATGGACTTTGTCAATTTAACTGACCACATGATTTCTTTGTACTCCTTTAAGTTTTTATAGATTTATTACTTCTAACTTTCAATATAGTGTGTATATCTTCACAAAATTTGGAAGTTTTTCACATACAAAAAATCTTATTTTTTAATGAAGTATTTTTAATAGAATAAAATAAAGATTTGTCCATGAATATATTGAATATTTGTTTTGAATAGTCCGTGTGCAAAGTAATTTTTATATTAAACTTGAAAATTCTTTTCCTCATCTCAAAAATCTCAGATTTCCTTTGTGTAATCCCTAAAACCTCAATACATTTCAAACGTTTTTTCAGTAAAACTTTATAGTTTATCTGTTATTTTCTCTACCCTATCTCAAAACAGTATCAGTCAATTCAACTGACCTCGTAACCACCAAAAATAAAAAACTATAAATAACATTTTTTTTCTAGAATGACATCAAATTGTTACATGAAACTACATTTGTTTATCCTAAGTACCTCTAAGTTCGTAACAGTATACATCTATTTTTAATTACATTCTATTGTTTTATTGCCCTTTGAACCGTATCTAAGTACTATCTGTGCCATTATAAGTTGTAAATCACTTGGGGAATGTGCAGCTCATGTTATGCTAACGAATTACATTACCCATGAGCTACTCGCATGTGTGCCTCGTGAAACATTTTTATTATAACATTATTATTATTTATTTTACCTAATCTAATCTTAACAAATCTAAAAGGATCCATATTTTTACATTTTAGTTACTTTTATAATTATACATAAAGAATAAACATGAAAAAGAAGAAATAAAATACTTAACCAATCTTCTTTTTTCTTCCTGTCAGGTTTAGAAGATCGTTAACCCTAATTTTTTATGTTATAGATAGTAATGCACTTAATAATTGTTATTTAATTAAATAACGTACCAAGGAACATAGACTAATAACATGCAAAAAGTAGACAAATTCACTTACCTTTTAAAAATTTCCTGGCTTTCTAACTATGTGACAAGAGCCGTTACAAATTCCTCTAAGCTAGTCATTAACTTTCCTACAGGAATGAACTGTGTATTATAAGTGAAATTAATGCTTATCTGTTCAGAACACGATGTTATACAATACGTCATTTGATAGATGAAAAACCTTGACTTTCTATTGGTTGTAAGTAATATATAATGAAACATAAGAGAGAACTATCAACAAATTCTGAAAGAAAGGATGTGACAGGTGGGTGTGGCAGGAGGGGTCTGATTTACTGTTTGATAGTTCTGTAACCAAACAGAATTGAAGGCTATAAAAGTTATGGTTTGTCTGAGCAATAACGATTTTATGGAGAGTAATTTTGTTTTTTTTTCGAGGTGGATGAAATAGAGATGATGACATGCTAAGAGAAAATGTGTTATGTGGATCACGCTAGTGGAAATTCAGGATTTTTTCTAATATTGCCTTTTCAAATTAAGAACTTAAAACTTATATACTATTAAAATATGGATTATTAGCTGAGATTTTATGCTATTTCAATTGGTATAACATAAACAAAAAGTAGTTTAAAAAAATTTTGAATGTAGGACACTAAAACCTTGTCATGCACAGTTAAGGATTCCAGTAGCAATAGGGTTAAAACTTTATATTTTATTTATTATTTTCTCTATGCTATCTGTATACAAGGTTGGTCAATTTGATGGACCTCATAACCACAAAAAAAATCGAAATAAATCTAAACTATCCTTTTTTCTTTTCAGAATAACTTCAAATTATAACATGAAACTACATTTGATTATCCTAAGTAGCTTTAAACTCTAAAGAGTATACATCTTTTTATACTTAAATTTTATTGTTTTATTGTACTTTGAACCATGTCTAACTACTATTATTCATGCCATTATAAGTTGTAAATCACTTGGTGAATGGGGAGCACATGTTACGATGTTGATATTACATTACCCACAAGCTGCTTGCATTTGTGCCACATGAAACATTTTTTTATAGTGTTATTATTATTTATTTTACATAATCTAACCTTAACTAACATAAAGAGATCCATATTTGTACATTTTAGTTCATTTTGTAACAATAAATAAAGAATAAACATGAAAAACAAGAAATACAGTTCACATATGGTTCTTATTTTTTTTGCTGTCAAGTTGATGACACTTAACCCTACTTTTTTATAGTAGTAGTGCACAAAATAATTTTTATCTAATTAAATAATGCACCAAAGAACATAATATGATAGCATTCAAAAAGCAGACAATGTCCCATAATTATCATTATTTTTCTGGCTTTCTAACAATGAGACAAATTCATCCAAGCTAGTCAATGCGTTTCCTATGGGAACGAATCTTGTACTGAAAGAAGAATTAACATTTTTCTGTTCAGAAAACAATGTAATATAATATGTCATTTGATAGATGAAAACCTTGGCTTTTTATTGGTTAAAAATAATATAGTATTAAACATAAGATAGAATTATTGACAAATTCTGAAAGAGAGGGTGTGACAGGCAGATGTAGCAAGAGGAGTCTGGTTTTCTATTTCATGGCTTTATAACTAAACAAAATTGAAGGCTATCTGAGCGATGAAAAAATTATAATAAGTAATTTTACATTAAATTTTGTAATTCATGGAGGGGTGATAAATATATTAGAGAAGAGGGGATGCCTAGAGAAAAAATGTCACATTTCTCTCTAGGAGAAATTCAGGATCTTTTTTTAATATTGCTTTATAAGATTAAGAACTTAAAACTTACATGGTATTAAAATATGGATTATTAGCTACGATTTTGTGCTATACTAATTGATATAGCGTGAACAAACAAAAAGTAGTTTAATTAAATTTTGAAAGTAGCTCACTAAAACTTGTGACATGCACAGTAAAGGATGCATGTCGTGAGAAGGGGTAATTACAGCTGAAAAGTCACTAGACATTTTCTTTTTCAAAAAGCCAAGGAAACCATGTTGTATAGAGTGATGAGGTCTCACCAAAAAAGATATAAACCAAATTAATTTGAAAAATGATTTGTGGCAACCTTGTTCATTTGCAATGTCTTCAAGTCACTTCTTTTTCTGGTTAATTAATTTTTGTATTATTTTGTGACAACGGAGGTGTTGGTATTTCTTGCAGTTTTACTTTATATACCAGGAACTATTTTGTTTATGAAATGTCATGTATGGTACAATTAAGTATCAGGGTTTGAAGCTGAATAAAAGTGTTATTAGAATAAAAACATACCATTTACCTATTTAACTTTTTTTTTTTTTTCTCATTAGTGGAGGTCTTTCAAAGAGTTAACACTTTTAGTGCTGGATTTAGTTGTCATAATGTGTTAAAATGGTAAATGTTAAAATGATGCTAAGCCATATTTGCTAACTGCTAATCAAGTCCACCAAACTGTTTTGTCTCCTGAATGCATGCAAATGTTTTTTTTCTACTTCAACAGAATTTAGGACACAGTAATGGAATTGCTCTATCTCAGAGAACTTACCATAATCTTCCAAGATATTCAGTTGAATCAGCATTTAACACTTTTCCATTGCAAGATCCTCTCCATAATCAACAAATCAGACAATTTTATGAAGATGAGGTTACATTTGATAGACTTCCAGAAATACATTCCAGGAAACAAGTCAGTTTGCCAGCTGATCGACTGCCTCGTCCAGCATACTTCGGCCAAATTCCATCAAAACACTTTGCTCTGCATGAGTGGTTTGGTACAATTTTTTTTTACTTTTATGCTTTGATTTGCTTATCAGAAATAGCTTGCTTTTAGATATATTAATTGGGTTTACTACTGGTGTTGGATGTTTTACATATTTATAAATCTGAAGTATATTTTTTTATTTTGTCTTTGTATAGTGGTTATTTAGGAATATGGGAGGAAGACAGGTTTTAGTTGTTTCTGTAAAGGAACACATCAACTATAAAATTATCTACAATTGAGTTAAGAGAGAATCTGTCTCTAGTAATCTTAATGACAAATAAAAGTAGTTATATTGAGAATGATTACTAATTTCTTATAACTTCTTTAGGCAATAACCTTCCTCGCAGTGAAATCCGATACATCAAAGAGCTTGGCAGTGGTTGGTTTGGTAAAGTTGTTGAAGGTGAGATTCATCAGGCTAGCTTGAACCAAGGTCGATCTCAGATAGTCATTAAAATACTACGTGAAGATGCTTCACCTTCTGAGCATAATTATTTCTTAAATGAAGTGGAATATTTCAGGTAAGTTGTTGTGGTACACATAGTGTGATAAAATGTCATATTAAAATAAAATTTTTAGGAGGATCTTTAGTGTGAACTTCTTGTTCATAAATAGTTTCTACTATGAGATGTTTAAGTGTTGGATTTTTGATTAGCATGTTAGGGTTTCAGTTAACTTTCTCAACACAGACTCGGTCGATTTGACCGACCATGTGACCTCTTTGTACTCTTTTGAAATCTACTAGTTTTGATACTACTAACTTTTAATACTGTATGTACATCTTCACAAAATTTGGTCAGACTTTCAGAAAACATTACAAGTCTTTCAAATACAAAAAAAATCATATTTTTTAATGAAGTGTTTTTAATAAACTAAAAAAAGATTTGTCCTTGAATATATCGAGTATTTTTTTACTAGTTCGTGTGCAAAGTAATTTTCATGTTAAGATTAAAAATACCTTTCTTCCTCTCAAAAATCTCAAATATCATTTGTGTAATCTCTAAAACCTCCTAAATGCATTTCAAATGTTTGTTTTCAGTAAAACTTTAGATTTTATTTGCTATTTTCTCTACCCTAACTCTATACAAGGTTGGTCAATTTGACTAACCTCGTCTAGATAAATCTAAATTCCATTTTTTCTTTCTGGAATGTCTTCAAATTGTAGTATGAAACTACATTCATTTATTTTAAGTAGCTATAAACTCATAACAGTATACATCTATTTATACTTAAATTTTATTGTTTTATTGCCCTTTGAACCCTGTCTAACTACTACTATTCATGCCATTATAAGTTGTAAATCACTTGGGGAATGTGGAGCTCATGTAATGCTACCAAATTACATTACCCATGAGCTACTCTTGAGCTGCTCCCATTCATGCCGTGTGAAACACTTTCATTATATTGTTATTTATTATTTATTTTATATAACCTAACCTTAACTAATCTATAGAGATCCCTATTTTTACATTTTAGTTCCTTTTATAATAATAAATAAATAATAAACATGAAAAACAAGAAATAAAGTACTTACCTGGGTCTTTTTTTTTTTGCTGTGGACTGTCATTAATACTCAACCCTACTTTTTTATACTAATGGCAGTAATGCACAAAATAATTTTTATTTAATTAAATAATGCACCAAAGATCATAGAATAATAAAATACAAAAAGCAGACAATTTCCCTTAACTATCACAATTTTTCTGGCTTTCTAACTATGTGACAACAGTCCTTACAAATTCATCAAAGCCAGTTGTTATCTTTACCATGGGAACGAAGCTTGTCATTTGATAGATGACAACCCTGGCTTTCTATTGGTTATACATAATGTAGTATTAAGCATAAGAGAGAACTACTAACAAATCCTGAATGAGAGGATGTGACAGGTCCTGATTTTCTATTTGATGGCTCTGTAACCAAACAAGATTGAAGGCTATAAAAAGCATAGTCTGTCTGAGCAATGATAATATTATAGTGAGTAATTTATTTTCAATTTTGTACTTATTGGAGTGGTGGTGAATAAAATAGAGAAGAGGGTTTGTCTAGCGAAAAAATTTTGCATTTTCACACTAGAGAAATTCAAGATTTTTTTAAATATTGCCTTATAAAGTTAAGAACTAAAAACTTACATACAATTAAAATATGAATTATCAGCTACAATTTTATGCTATACTAATTGGTATAACATAACCAAAAGGAGTTTAAATTTTTGATGTAAGTCACTAAAATCTTGTGATATGAACAGTAAAGGATGCCCATGGTAGTAGGGTTAAAAAGAAAATTGAGGCAGTGAATAGAGTTTTACAAAATTAGCGGCAATGTAAATTTGATGTAAAACAGGATAATCCTGAGATACTTAAATAAATTTATATAAAAGATCACATCCATAACAAAAGTGAAAATTATCATAAGAATTACATTATAATGGGTAAATGGGATTCTAGGTATGGGATTTTCAGTATTTTCACTTGGTTATCAGGTCTTACATAGGTCTTATTGCTGATATACTCCAATAAATTTAACTTGAATACAAAAGGTTTCCGTTTTTGACCCATTTAGTTTCTCAAGATGAGCCATTCTCACAACAAAAGTAATAAGTGATTCACTTGTTTTTCATCTTGTTTATTTTCCTTGGGATTTTATCCTGTCTTACCTTTTTGTTGAATGGTTCTGTCTTGAATTTGATTTCTGTGTTAATTGTCACCGAATGATTTCTGTCTTACTTAACATCAGTCAGCTTCTCTAACGCAAATAATAATTGTATACCCTATAACTACTGATTCCTACAATTTTTAGGACCCAATGTTACTATCACTATATTTCGTTCCAAAAATAAAACTAGTGGATGAAATTGTTTGAAAGTTGACAAGAACCTTCTTCAAAGTATGTAGCATCAGAAAAATAAAATATTTAATTTGGAATTTTTTCTAACATTTTTAAAATTTAAAAGTTATTTGCACTCAGACTTTGAATAGTTCATTTTCATTTTGAGCATAAATTATTATCTTTCAGTTTTCACATTTTGTTTGTATAACTTCTAGAACCTGCTAAATGCAGGAAAGGCAGAGTTCCGTCTCATGACGGATTTCCATCAATCGAAAAAAATTTCAATTGGTAAAATAAAAAATCCAACTTCTTGAGTTCAATACCCCAAACTATTGGACGAATGGCTACTACAAATGTAGGCTTTCTTGGAAACATTCAGACAAACAATTACTGTTATGCAACTTCAGAAAAACTCGGAAATATTATAGACCAGCATGTATATGTTAATGATATAGCCTTTTTCTGAAGTGAAGTATGCATCACACCGTAGCAGACATGTGTTGTTATTGAACATGTGAGATTTTCTTAAGTGTTTTATGCACAATTTATGTACCAATTTAGAGATGATCCATTCGAAGTAATTCACAACTGTAAACCTGGAACTAATGAAGTATAGCCTTCTAGGTGTACTTACATAACTTGTAAACCATTTTGATATTTATGTCATCCAGTATTGTTCAAAGTCACATAGCTAGAGTAATCTTTCAAGCATGCAGAATAAATTTCTGTTATATTCCTAGTTCTGAAACTTATGTTTTATACGAGAAGCCATATAGAAATTTGTTTCTACGAATTGCTGACAAACAATAATTTCACACATTTATAAACTCATTTTGGATTTCAGGAGCAAAATAAGATGTTGACGTTTGCTTGTTTTTAACACGTTCTAAATGCTCTCTCATTACTGGATCATACTTTGCTAATAACTGCAAAAATGACAGAAAATTTCCAGGGTTTTCATTTGAGGTTATGTCCTCAGTATGACCACGAAATGCAAGATTCTGAGAAGCTAAATATTGTGTACATCCAGCAACCCTCGCAGTACATCTCTCCATTTATTTTTTCTTGCTGAATTTGCCTTTGCAGCTCTTCATCAATGCCACTTTGAAGACGAATTCGGCGCTCAAGTTTCTTTCCAAGCAGCAAATGACTCACGATGACTGTCACTATTTTCATGGGCATTT
>NW_013666509.1:50161-54880 GCF_000517525.1 Limulus polyphemus
AAAAACAACATAAACACCTATTCTACTTATATTAAATTAACTACTTCTTCATATGTACTTTCAAATACAAAATATAAAAAGCACCCGTGGTGGGCCAAAGTTACTTCTCAAATATCATAGCACATGTACATTAAAAAAATATAATTTCTCCATAAAGCACTGGAGATTAACAAACAAAACATATCAGAAATAAATCAATACTATTTAATTCAAACAGGGAAATCTCCTATTGAAGAAGGAAAAGAGTTTGGCAGAACAGAGCAATGTATTTAAGATACCTTGATTTCAGTATATCACAAAAACATGAAATACCATATTTACAGAAGTTTACATTTTCCTATACTGAAAATGTATTTCCAATAATACTTACCTCCGCTCACACTTTAGCTTTATTTTGATGAAAGGTTCTCTACTTTGCCCGTCTAAGCATTGGTAAGACTTCTACCCCCCCTTGTTCCAGTTCTTATACCCCACTATATCACCCCCCAGTGATATTAAATCTTGTGACACTCCCCATCTACGTCAATGTACCCTATATACCCTGTCCGAGATTGGCAAGATTATCAGACCCGGACACCAGCTATTGTAGGAGGAAGGGCGGTATAGTGTAATCGTTGGTAAGTATTATTGGAAATACATTTTTGGTATAGGAAAATGTAAACTTCCAAAACACATTTACCACCCCTCACACTTTAGCTATAATCCCACACTGAAAGGTGGAGGGGCAGGTGAAGGCAAGAGCCACACAGGTGTGCAAAACTAAGATATAATACAGCATACTAGTAAGGGTCCACACTATTTCTGGAACAGGTATGCTCTTTGTCCAGGTAAATTGAAATCTAAATGTGGGTGGGAAAGGCCAACCAGCCACAGAGTCAACATTCTTCATTATCATGAGATTCGGCCAGGCCCCAACCACACAAATGAGGTTCCACATCTCGTCATTGGAATTATAGGACTGTGGACACAAAGTCAGATCCAAAGTGTAATGGCTAGGGCATCAAGACCACAATTAGATATAACTGTATAATAGGAATATGATATGAAGGGAGTCCAACCTGAAAGTTTCAGGATGTTGCATGTCGAGCCACCGTAATTACTAAGAGAAGACAAGCAACACCGAAGTGGAAAAACCTTCACTCTAGCCTAAAAAGCACAAAATGCAACAAACCAAACTCAGAATTACATGCCCAGGCACCCAACCTGAAAGTTACAGAATGTTGCATGCAATCCAATGAAATTACGAAGGGAAGGCAAGCAACATCCAACTGGACAAGTCTTCCCCCAACTGAAGAAGCTCAGAATGCAACAAACTAAACTCGGAATTATGGAGGCAATTCACTTCTTACTCAACCTGAAGAAACAGAGATCATCTAGCCTGGGATTATGAACTGAAATCCTAACTCCTCAACCTGGGAAGCAAGTTAACACCTCCTGTCCTGGAATTACAAGGAGGATGTGGAACAAATGAAGTTCAACCAATGGCTCAAGGGTGTGATGCTCAGCGCTATATCCTAGGGGAGGGCATAATTATTAATTAATAGGCATTATAGGCCAGAGGAAATTTTGCCCCCTTCACACCTGTGCCCAGGGCGACTGTCCCCCTTGCCCCCTCTTGCTACACCACTCGAGGGAAGGTGGTAATGCTTCATTTGGACAGTTACAGAGTAGTCCAAATCTTTGTTTTCGAACCGTGGATCTTCTCCTTTTGGCACACAAACACCATATTGTTCACCTTCTTGTCATGTTCCAGGGGTAATGAATCTAGTAGCTGACCAGTTATCTTTTCCCAACAGAGCTCTTTCTATGGAATGGGTGTTTCAACAAGTTTTGTGTTGGATCTGCTCTTGTCTACGGTCACCACAGATCGATGATTTCACCACACATTGGACTGCTCAGCTTCTATCCTTCTGGTCACTCTGCTTTGGGAGTAAATGCTCTCAGCCAGGATTGGACAAGTTCCCTCTGATTCATCTACTCTCCTAGGTTCTGGCACTGATTCGCTCCAGGTCCTGTCAAGTTCTTTTGGTGGCATCATATTGGCTGGGTCAGCTCTGGTTTCCGCTCCTCCAGTATCTTCAGGAGTGTCAGTCTTTTCCCCTTCATCCCTGGCCATTTCTCTTGTGTCAGCCTCGGTCTAACATTTGTTTTCATCTAGCAGTCGGCATTCTTTGACTTCACGCCTGGCTTTTATGCAGCCGTCACATGACATCAGGGTTTGACGTCTCGAGTGGCGTTCTTATTAACACATTCTATTCAACATCCTTCCTCGGAAGTTTATCAAAGGAAGTGGTTTACTTATCATCAATGATCTCTCAGACATGGATTTATTCATTCATGTCCCACTGCTCCACATGTCTCTGAATTTTTGACATTGTTGTTTGCCAAAGGTTTGGTACCTTCATCTGTTGCCTTATCTGCTTCCTTATCAGCAACTTTTAGCTTTTCTAAGACTAGATAAGTTTTGATCCCCAGTTTTATCATTACGTTTAGATCTGTTTGAGTTATTATTTTTTCTGTTATTTGCTAGAGGGCATCGAAGTTCAGATGTGTTTGTTCTTTATGTTCGTAGAACACTGTACCATTCACACTATGTCCTGTTGTATCCAGACAGGTCCTTTCTACCTAAAAGTGCAGCAGCTAGGGAAGGAGATAAGGCTTTCTCTCCTATTCATATTCCATTCATTTCCTATTTATAAAACCATCCAGATCATTTTTTATACCCTGTTTGGGCTCTCTGGTGTAATGTAGCATGCACGCACTAAAGCATTTCGAAGCTCACGTCACCAGTTATTTAACCATTGGAATCCTTCGATATGACGTGTCTTATTCCCAGTTACTTTGACAAGTTGGATTCATCAACTGGATCAGATAGCTTACTCTGGTTTTTCATTGGAGGAGCAGAGACTTCTTAGGGTGTCATGTGATCAAGTTTGACATATATTGATGTCATTAGTAGCTCAGTTGTGTCACCCACTGAAGAAAATTGTACAGGCTGGTATGTGGGCCACACCTAACACCTTTATATTGTACTATTTTCAGGAATTAGCATTTTCCTCCTTGGATGGATTTTGACGACCCCTGTGTCTGTTCTACACACCCCTGCTCAATTGTGATGGAGGTGAGTAACTTCATTCCTTTTCAGGGACCTTCTCATTATTCTTATTTGGATCCCACTCTGTGGCGAGTGTTGCCTAGTCAGGTATGCTTTTACAAATCTACACTAGCTACCACTAGGCTAATAACTAAGTTCCTGGTAGCAACAGCTCTGTTGAGATGGGATGTTCCATAAGACTGCCTTGGTGCTTTCCGGGTGGTGGACAATTGTGCTATATCAAATATAATATACAATTCCAGACCACCACTCATGGACTATCACAAGTAAAGCATAAAGGGACTTTGTCCACACCTGCTAACCCTTAAATTGAACAAATCGGGGTTGGTTTGTCTTTCAAAATAGGGAACATGGTTCACCTATTGCACTGTCTCCAGAGCTTCATTCCTCAGGACTCCCTAACGTGAGTCACCCCTCCCCCCTCAAGGGAGTCCTTACCACTCTCAGTTTCCAGTTGCTGGAGTGGTGGACAGAGGTCTATTCTTCCTGAGTGAGGTTTGTACTCTTTATTCCACTTAAGGAGAAAGAGGGTGAAGCTGGATACCCCTCATACCCTTAACCTTGGATGTTTTTCCCAAATGTTGAGTGGAGAGCCGGTCCATCCTATGCAAGAGCCTCCTCATAATTTCGGTTCATAGGTGACACTTCGCTATTTGATTGTGTGAGCATGGCCCTTTTTGGTCACTCTCTCACTTTCTTTGATCATGGAAGAAGGTCCTCAACTCTTCATAATTCTGCACGAAGCTGCCCTACATTAAGTAAATACTACACAGTGTTACATTATTTGTGTGTATTATGCTTGCAGTTTTAACCTTTAAAAGCCACCAACTGAAATACAGTGAGACCAAATTGACGTATAGAAGTAAATTACACTATTCCATCATTCATCTGTAGATAAAATACAAGTCCTAGAGTACAACGTACAAGTAAGTGTATGTTCAACAAAAAGAAAATACGAGATTGATGTAACATATTAACTGGTGCAAGATTGGCAATATATGCAACAGGCAAAGCCTAGATCTAGATCAAGTAAACATTATAAGCCTTATGTAGTGGTTTGTAATTGTATTGGCTGATTGTAAGTCATGTCTTACACCAACTAATGTACCAGACTTTAGGTCTAATTGCAGTTATAACTTTATTTCTAGACCCTAGATCCATCATCATACAAATTGTAGCCTATATTATAGGCATACTTAGGCCTATACTAACTATTAAACTAGGCATAGAACCGGGACAGATCTAATGACTAAGTTAATAGATCTAGATGTAACATTTCTTCTAAAAGTTAGGCCTAATAAATCTAAATCTAGAATTGATGAGGCAGGGTTATATCTAGATCTGGATAGATTCAATACAAGGTGCTTTCAATCTATGTACCTATATCTAAGGTCTAGTTTAGCTGTATAAAGCTAAATTTCTGTCATTACCATTACATCTAGATCCAAACCTAAGACTATAAAGATGGAAATAACAGGTCTAACATTAATGTTAGATCTAGATGTACTAGCGACTTAATCTAAGAACTGTAATCTAGCACCACTAAATAGTTACCCTATATTTAAGTTTTCTCATTCTATGAAAACCGTTAATATTAAATATAG
>NW_013666509.1:55780-58825 GCF_000517525.1 Limulus polyphemus
GTCATTTATTTGAAGCAGAAATTGTTCATGTTACCTTGCTAGAGATAAATATTTTATGAAAGTGTGCTAGGGGCACCAGAATCACCGATTAAGCATAAAAGAAGTATCATTAGTCATGTAAACTTTTACTCCACAGAGTGTAGTAGGGCAAAAAAACAGATGATACAGTAGTTAAATTAGTTGGGAGTGTATTGTGAAATGCAGATAATTATTACATATAATATTCTAAATGTTAGTTATCAGGTATTTAGTTATAGAGAACTTGATTTTCAGAACAGATGTAATATATGAAATATCAACTGGACTGACTTCTAGTCACATTAAGCATTGAGCAAAGCTGATTGAGCATTTTAACATATTTTGTAACAGCTATCAAACAAAAATGTGTAATAATGAATGTGAAAACTTTTTATTTGCGAGTTTCCAAATTTGTGTAAGCATGATTAGATACTTCTTTCTGAATGGAAGCCAGTGACTTCCAATATGTAAGTTTACATAATGTTTTATTAAGAATTTTTAAATGTAAATTTCTAGACAGAGGTATGCCAAAGATCTGAAGGTGAAGAAAGATGACAGAGCTTAAAAAAATTATTTTTAACAATATAGAGAACCAGCCGTGGTGGTAGGTCAGCCCTGACCAAGAAGTTTGTGTTCATTGTAGGTAAACATTTGTAATATTCATAAGGTTGGCTTATTCTTTTTAAAAATGTATACCAAATTACAATGCGTGGTTATGTATAATAACTATAATAAGAAGGTGTTTGGAATTATTAAGCATGGTAAAATAAGAAGAGATGAAAACCAGGTACTAACAAGGAATATATTTAATGACAATGGTGGTTGTAACCTGCTGCAATCTTGGTGACATCTCATCAAGCACAATAGACGGCTGACCTAATACTCTCTGCAATTCTTCATTAAGAAAACACAACTTAGTACTTAATCCTTTTGAGATGGGTCATAGGTGAAAGGCCATGTCATCTCGTTTGTTGACTTGAATTCAAAAGTTTATTGAACTACTATTTTATGAATTTAAGTCAGTAAGTTTGGTATCAAACTGTAGATTATAATTCAAATTTTAGAACTATGCATTACTAAATTTCTTAATTTAAAAGCAAATATTTAAAAAAAACACAGATAAACATTGATTTTTGTGTGTCATGTGGTATGTTGAATTGCTCATGTAATAAATCAAACACAGTGGCACCCCACCCACCTCTTTCCATGTTTGGAAATGCTCCCTTTTATACACTTCTATATATAATGTGAATAACCAATTGGAAGCTCAGAATGTTCTCCCTGTGTTTTTCTCAGCCTTTCTAACATGGCTAGTGCTATTTATTTATTTTGAACCAATATTTTAATGAGGTAAGTTGTGTCTTTAGTCTGCTCGAAATTTCATATTTTTTAAGAGTAAAATACATCTTAGTTACTAAGCTTGATAAATTATAGTTCAATTCTATGGTATTGATGTAGCAATTTATGATATTTTTAGTTATTCAAATGTATATATAAACCTAAAAAAAATATTTTGTTTCATATCCTCCATGTGCAAAATCTTTAAAGGCTTAGCAACCTACATCAAGCAGCAACCGTGTACAAAGGTCGTAACTAGAAGAGATAATTGTTTGCTTTACTTATTTATTTATTGTTCTATGTTTTAGGAAAAATAAGTTTAAGAACTTATTTCAAAATAGCAATAATCTGTATAGATATATAATGTATAATAATTGAAATGTGACTGTATTTTACAAAATACTAGTCAACTAAAACATGGCCAAGACAAGTTACTTTGTATAGACCAAAGGTCAGTTTTATGTTATTTGATATGGTAACATAAATGCACAAGAGCCACGTCATTGTAATTTCTGTATTTGTTAGCCAGGCTCAGGTGAAAGATCAATATAATAAAAATAATAGATATATATAAATGTATAATCTTATAAAATTTAAGCTATTTAGTCTAAACACTTATGTTTTTGTGTTCATTCTAGAATGAAAGATGCATAATTTATGTTTATTTCCTAATTTTTTATGGTGATTGCGAGATCGGTTTAATTTACCAAACCCGTACAGAGATTAATTACTGAAAATAACAGATAAAATATAGTTTTTCTTAAGAAACATTTGATAACTATCTGGACATTATAAAGATTTTGCATGTGAAATTTCAAAATTTTCTGATGCATAAAAATATTTTTTGATGTTAAGATGAAAATTATTTTGCATGATAGATAGGCAAGATGTGAAAAGAAAAAAAAGGATGAGAGAAATATTGCTTTACAAGCCTTATGACTTAATAAAAAATTAGATATTTTGCATATGAAAGCATTGTAATGTTTTCTGATAATCTGCCAAATTTTGTTAACATTCACTTACTAATTTAAAAGTTATAGCATGAAAACTATGACAAGCATAAAATGGTTACGAGGGCATCACATTGATCAACCTTGTATTGAAAGAGTTAAACATTATTTGCTAATTACACATTGAACAAGTAGAAATTTAGACATAGCCTACTGATTTCCCCAATCCTCCAGACAAAACTATTAAAAATCTGAGCAGCTCTGAGAGGAACCTATCAGAATATAGATGCTATTCAAATTATATTTTATTTTAAGGAATTTGGTAATGTTCATGCAGACTATTAAATACCATTCATTTTCTATATATTTACTTTGTGCAGAGTTTCATTTTAGGAAAGTGACATTTTGCATAGCTTTGAAGCAAGCAAAGGTTGTTTGTCTGTAAATAAGATACATTTGCATAGCATTTGTATTATCATGGGTAAAACATGTGCATCTAGAACTTGCAAGTCAAACACATATAATAACACACAGAACATTAGACTTAGGAAGGTAAACCAGAGCATGTCTTATGATGCTCAGGTTTCATGTTTGAGGGACAAGTCATAAAATCCACATCATTAAAGAAATTATAAAACTTTCAACTAATGTTAAACTAAATTTTCCTCTCTTTTTTTTTTTTTCACTTAATAGAATGTTAGTCTATACTAGATTTTGTCAAATACATTCTTGATAGCCT
>NW_013666509.1:58961-72926 GCF_000517525.1 Limulus polyphemus
TAAGCTATGTTTTGTCTCCTGCCAGAGCATATGAAATACTGACCAAATGGCAGACTGTCAACAGCCTCAAAAGCAGAGATAACAATAAATCTTGGCACAAATTGGGTAAATTAGAAATATTTATGTACCATGAATGAAAAGAATATGTAGTTATTAGTTTTCTATCAGAAAAGAAACCCAAACCTGAGAACTTTTAGAAAGTGGACTTTCCTTCACCAGAGGTCAATTGTGAATGACCATTCTAAGCATGTTGATCAGTTATGTTGTCATAAGACTGAAAGCGTGATGGCATGCATTTCTTAAAATATGACCTAATTTGTGAAATAGTATTGTGTGTGTGATGTGTAGATGATGAGAAAGAGCAGGATTGAAATAGAAATGTCTTACAAGAATGTGTTTATGCAAGAAATAATGTTCAAAACAGTTTGGAGATTTTAGATATAAGTAAGTAATGATAAAGGGTGAAAAGTTTAAGAAATGAAATTCAATAATAATAATACCTGTACAAATAAGAATGTAAAAATACTTTTAATTATTAATAGGAGTTAAAGGCTATAAATGCAATAAGAAAGGAAATTTGTTTCAATTCTGAATTTTCTAAGATTTTGTCGAAAGATTTAGTTAAAAGATGAAGATCATTAATATCAGGTTCAAGCTTATACCACATAGGGTAACAGTGTTTAAAATACTGTTCCAGGAGGCTTCTTTTATTTCTCTATTAACTTTTGATTTAGATCCAGTTGTGATACTGATAGAACTATGTTATTGGTAAAATGGTCAGGCTGGTTAAAGTGTAGGGGAACAAAAATTTGTGTTTATTAAACTGTTCTTGAAGGTTAGTCTGGACTTTTCCAATGTACTGATGGTTGTATTTTTTTGCACTGTACAATGTATAAAATATATAATGTTTTCAGTTTGACAAGAAGTTTGTGTTGGTTTTCCATGTTGGTCAGAGAAAGTACTTGTAGTTTTTATGAATTTACAACTCTGACATTGAACTTTATTGCAAGGGGAACATCCATGGTATAATTTACTTTTGTGTGAACAAGGATATCTTAAAGGCTTTTTTTTTTTGAAAAACAACAGGAATTTCAGGGAAATTTCGCTTTAGATGTTCACTAAACTACAGATGAAAATCCTTTTAAAAGAGTTGTGAAGCATTTCTAAGTTTTGGATAGTATGTGATAACCAATTAAAATCTGTTAGATTGCTTGTTGTCAGATTGTTTGAGGTCAACAACAGGTGAAATATTGTCAGCTTTTTCAAATTGTTTTTATATTTTAGAAACTTTATAACCTCTTTCTTTCTTTCTCAGATGTTTTTAGTCTGTCAATGTGTGTTTTGTAATCATTACTGTTAGTACAATTCTTTTTCTTGTGAAGACTTGATTGTAAGTAACGTTCCATTTGAAGTGAGCTAGATTACAGCTTTGATAGTGGATATATTGTGGTCTGTCTATATTTTTTTGTAAAAGTCTATGTATAAAGCCACCTTTTAAGGGTTTATTGGTATTCAAGGTACTCTTATAATGTGTGTTATATTACATACTGGCCCAACCCACCCTAATTTTTCTTTGATCTATAAAAATTTCCACTAAAGAAATTAATGTTGTAGAAAAGACAAATAGATTATAAAGACTAAGATGATGTCATTTAGTTGAGATGTTTTATAACCACAGCTTAAAGATAGAATATTGGACTATCATATTAGTCTGATATAAAACATACCTTTAAACTAAGCAAGTACATGTGCATGGTTTGTATTTTTAAGTGCAGTATCTGTTTTTTTTATATTTTTGTTTCATTCTTTGATAGAAAACTTCACCATCCTAATATTGTGCATGTGATTGGACAGTGCCTTGAAGAAGATCCATTTTTGATTCTTATGGAGTTAGTTTCAGTGGTAGGATCTGAGTTCTATGAAATTCTCTTTTTAAATTTGTGATGGAAATGCCATTTATAGATGTGTAGTTGTAACTTATATTCAAGTAACTAATTAATAATTGGACTTAGATAATGAAGGCTTCAATTGCTTTTTAGTGGGAAGTGTTTTGAATTCTAGCTTCTCTGAGAATCTTGCCACAAGCTCAATGTAGACATACAGTAACAACTTGTATTCTAGACTTTAGGAGGTTTGTTGGTTGAAAAGTATACTTAACCAACTTCTGTAATGAGGGATCTCGAAAACTCTCCAGTATACACATTTGTATTAATTTTTATGTAAGACTTTTAACTCTCTCAGAATGAAGTTGGTCGAATTGACCAACTCCATAACCACTTTTTTACTCATTATAGTTTCCATACTATACCTTTTAATACACTTGGTGTATCTTCACAAAATTTGGCAGACCTTTAGTAAACATTACAAGCCTTTTGAACACAAAAAATAAGATTTTTTAAGGAAGTATGTTTACTAAAGATTTGTTTGTGAATATAGATAGCATTTCTATATACTAGTCTGAGTGCTAAGTGATTTCCATGTTAAGATTAAAATACTTTTCTTCGTCTAAAAAATCTCAAATATTATTTGTATGATCTTTAAAACCTCCTAAAGAAATTTCAAACATTTATTTTTTCTGTAACTCTTTATATATTTTTTAATCTGTTATTTTCTGTACCCTAACTTTATACAAGGTTGGTCAATTTGACTGACCTTCTAACCACCAAAAAAAAAATCTAAATTACCTTTTTTTTTCTTTCTAGAATGACTTCAAATTGTAACATGAAACTACATTTGTTTATCCTAAGTAGCTTTAAACTCGTAACAGTATACATCTATTTATAATTAAATTTTATTGTCTTTTTATTAAATAATGCACCAAAGAACACAGAATAATAACATGCAAAAACAGACAATGTCCTATAACGATCACAATTTTTCTGGCTTTCTAAATATGTGTCGAGAACTTTTAGGAATTCATCTAAACTCTCAATGTGTTTCCCATGGGAATAAAGGTTGAACTGGAAGAGAAAGTGACAATTCTCTGTACAGAAAACAATGCAATATATTATGTCATTTGATTGATGAAAACCTTGGCTGTTTATTGGCTATAACTACTATAGTATTGAACGTCAAAGAGAACTATTGGTAGTTTCTGAAAGAGAGGATGTGACAGGGTCTGTTGACTAATTCATGGCTCTGTTACCAAATAAGATTGAAGGCTATAAAAATTTTGCATTGCCTGAATGATGAAGATATTGTAATAAGTAATTTGTGTTAAACTTCTTACTTCTTGTAGGGATGGTAAATAAATTAGAGTAGATGGGATACCTGGAGACCAAAGTCACAATTATCACAATTATAGAGGAAATTCTATATTTGTTTTTAATATTTCCTTATAAAAGTAAGAACTTAAAACTTATATGCTATTAAAATATGAATTATTAACTATGTTTTTATGCTACATTCATTGGTATACAATGAAAACAAAGTGGTTTAATTATAGTTTGAATGTAACTCATAAAACCTTATGACATGCACAGAAACAGATGGCCATTGTGAGAGGGTTAACAGTTTTACGGTGAGAAAACTGTGTACTTAGACCATGTGTTGTCTAAACATCTTGCTATCTGTCTAATTAACCACATTTTAAGTAGTAGACGAGTTCCACATTTGAACTAAAGAATTATCAATGAAAACTCTTGAATTTAACATGTGAATGACTTTTTTTTTATGGGAACATGAAAATTTTGAAAGTATTTGAAATTGCCTTTAAAAAAATCAAGACCATGAAAACCTGTAAAGATGTACATTTTACTGCTGAAGTTTTAGAAAAAACCATGAAAATGATAACATCCAACTGTGGATATGCTTTGAGAGTGGTGATCAACTCACACCATTTGATTGGACAAGAGTTGGCACTGGGTGCTGTTGAATAGCTACTATCTATCTCTGATCATGTTATTCAAAATTAGAGATGGCACAAAATTTTAAAACAAACAAGTCTTAAGTCCTTAAAATGTAACTTTAGATCTTAAAATATTTTGGAAGAGTCCATGAATTTCTTGTTTTAGTTGATAATTAAAATCTTCTTTAAAACAAATCCTAAATAAATACTGACACTTATTATTGGTTAAATCTGTAATTTCAGCCATTTAAGTTTCTCCAGAATATGGTGTAATTTTCCTATTAATTTTTCATGCAAGTTTGGAACAGTTTATTAAACATTTATTACAAGTCTTGAAAAGAAATACAATTGTGCTGATCCTTTGTTGTTTGGCCTGTTTCCATTCATTAATTGTGAAAATTACTTCCAAAAGTCACAAATCAGGGGTGAAACACTACTTTTTCAAACTCCAGTGTTTTTTTTAATACTTTTACATATTACAAGAAAATCGTCATTGGCTTTTGGACATGCTTATTGCTTCATTCACAATGGCTATAAACACAACTCGATCACTTGCCTATTTACTGATGTATAAGAAATTAGAATTTTTAAAAACAAAATGAATATCCAAGACATTTTTTTGAAACAATTACTTGTAAATTTTTAATCAAGAAATTAACCCTGTTATTAATTTCATATAAATTACTGTCATTAAGTGCCTGATGTAATTGAACCAAAGGTGTAGGCAAACAAAACTTAATTTTTTGAATCAACTCATTAAATTGTTACATAAACACTACCCAAATTAAAATTAAATTGAGAGTGTTTGTAAACCTTCACATCAAATAAAGATATTTTTACATTTGTAGGATAGCATACTGACCTCACTTGGTTTGTAGAAATAATTCCATTGCAAGTTCTCTTCATTGAGTTTTATTTTCTATATATACTGTAGAAATATATTGAAAGTGGAATAAGAAGATTTCTGAAGCATCAAATAAACATGTTATTTGTAACTTTTGTGATTATACTATTTACCATTAGATTAATATTTCTTATTTCTGCATCATAAGTTAAATTAATGGTTCTGGGAAAGAAAATTGTCAGTTAAGAATATCAAAATGTATGAGTTTGGTTGTTTAAGCCAGCATATCATTACTAATCATAGGATTAAGTAGTATACTTTTTAGCTGATATATTATGAAGATAATACATGAATAGCTTTAGGATGAAGTTTTAATGCTGTTAACACTGAAACACATGATTAATATTTTGACAATATCATACTCCAAATGTGCTTATATACTTATATGTCTTAGCATGCATTAGTAATGTGTAACAGTTTTTTCTAGAAATGAAAATTTAAAAAGGAATTTCTAGGTTACTTTAAATTATGGGTTTAAAGCTATCAAGCTATTCATTAATTATACATGTTCCTATAATTTAATTATTATTTTTATTTAAACTGTACTTTCCAGTTTATTTGGTGAGCTAGTATAGCATTAATCATGATAATCTCCAAAAAAAAGACAGGAAGTAAGACTAAAGTTATATGTATTCCAAGAACAACACCTTGTATTCTTTTCTAAATTTGCTCAAATGGACTTTTTTTCTAGAACTTGAAGATATTCCTAACTGGTAATTGCTCCAACTGTGAGGGATTAGTTGAAAATGTTTCTCTACTTAGTATGGCTATTGATGTAGCTTCTGGATTACAACATATTCATGAAGAAGGATTTGTTCACTTGTAAGTATATGAGCTTTCAAGTCATGAAACGAATAAAGTTTTGTACTTACGTTAGTAAGCTGGTCTAACATAAGTTGTTGAATTAGATTAAACCAAATCCCACATCACTGTTTGTCACTAATGTCTGTTGTAGAAGCTATACATTAAAACATATATTGGCTTTATGCTTAAATAAGATAGAAAAGTTGTTTTCAACAACAAAAATATATATTTAGTTGATTAATTGATACAATATTTAATAAAATTGTGCATGTTTATTTACTTAACTTGACTTTTGACCCTTTCTTCAGTCACAACTGTGATTACTTTAACCTGAAGCAAATTTACCTCTTGAAAACTTTTCTAATCTGTGTTAATATTTTTAATAACTTTGAACTTGTAAATGCTTACTTTGCAGACACACTGTTTTGTATAATTCTGAATGCCTGACGTAATTTTATGATGTTACATTATAACATATCAATCCAACTGTAAGAAATTGGATTGTAGTACTTGTGTTTGCATTCTAACTTTGACTGAATCTTGATTAAAATTTGTAGTTGTATTCATAAGCCAAATGCTTCAAACTGATTGTAGGAGCATAATGATACTTGAACTGATTGTCAGTCTGATGTTACCTGAATCATAACAGTAGAAATGTAGTCTGAATTTGCCGTTGACTAAAGTTTCTGCCCTTTTTTTTTAACATTCTTCTCTCTATTCTTCAAAATAGTAACTAATATTTGTTCTTTAACATTAACCAGTAGACATAATTGAATCAGACGTAGTTCACTTAAAATTGGCAAAGAAAATTCAATCGGTGAGTCATTAGTCAAACATAAAATGTTAATAGGCATAACATCAGTTCAAGCATCATGCTCAGCACCTTTCACTAAAAAATAGCTGTATAAAAGCTCCAAGTATTGAATGTTGATCAACATAGCTTGTGATTTTACCCTGAATCTTTTCTAGTAATAAACCATTTAATTAAATATTGATACTTGAAAACTTCAAACCCAGTAATTTAATAGTTTTGTTAGAATGTTTGCTGAAAGCATGGATCAGGGTTCAAATCTTGCTTAAAATAATGAGTCTGTAACCAAATGTTTAAAAATGGATGGGTAAGGTTCAGACTCCCTGGACCACTTCTCTAGGTATGCACCAGATTATATTACATTAAAGATTGCAATTACACGTTAGAAATATTTTATTCAACACTTAAGTTGCCAAAGAGTTGATGGTGGATGTTGCCAACCAGTTGTCTTCCCTCTAGTCAGCAGTACAAACTTAACAATAATGGTTGACAGCTTTCATAGATTTTCAATAACAAAGACAGGGTGAGCAAGTTTAGTGGCGATGGGAACTGAACCAGAGATTCTCAGATCGTGAAGCCCCATCCCCAAATTATATAGCTTTTTGCCTATGCTTATGCAACACTTCTCACCTTAAACTGTTCTATAGTGGTTCCATAATCTCCAATTTTCACTCTCAAGTCTGATGTGACTAAACAGTTACGAGCAGCTAAGTCTCTACAAAGGGAGAAAATTTAATATATATCATTTATAACAGCACATTTATCCTGAAAAATCTACAGAGATCAGTTAAACGTCTTAGGCAGACATTACATTGCTTTTTGAGAAATTAATAACTATATGTTGAATAAGCAAACACAATTCTACACAAAATGTCTAGGGGAAGACGCATCTTATTTTTTCTTGACGTTAATAACTGTATCATTTATTGTTATATAAGTAGGAACAAATGTAGGGGGGTTCAAACTCCCATCAATATTTTCAGAAATTAATAAAAGAACACCCAGGCATCTTTACATGTAAAAAATACTTAATATTTGGTTTTAATGTTACACAGCTAAATTTGATATTAAACACAATAATACTGTATTTTCTGAATGGACTTTTTAGTTTTATTCTTCTTTATTCCTTATTGGTTATGAAACTTAGTAAAATAAAATTATAACTTTCAAAAGTTTTGTTTTACACAATAAATTAATGTTGTTTTAATTTTAATAAAGTTTGATTTTAAATTTAGGCTAGTTGAAGGATATTCAAACATACTAGGTTTTCGCTTTGGCTAAGTATATGTTTGCCTAATAAATAAAATGAGTTGTGACAAGTCATTTCCCTTAGTTGGTTACAAAGCATGTGAGTTATATGTACAATACTTAGAGACTCAACATTATCGTAAAAATGGTGAATTACTAGCTTTTCTCTGGTAAAACAAAAGTCATCCAATTTGCACAGTGCAGAATTTACTCTTTGTTTTAATTATAAACATGTCCAATAGTAATGTCAGAGAAAATTATTGCCATTTTTTAAAAGACAGATGATGTGGGAGGGGCATGTCAATGCGGAGTGTTGTACAGTGATATCATAGTAAATCAAGAAGAGGTTGAAATTTTATATTCTGGCTTGTCAATTCTATAGCACATGTTTAGATGCTAAATTTACTGACATACTTGGATAATAAAATAATTTAATTCCATTTTGAATATAACCCTGTAAAAAAAAGGTTGTAACATACTCACTTTGACCCATCTCCTACCCATATCCAATTGATTAATCTATAACGTTTATGACTAAAGCTGTATTGTTGTTGAGACTATAAATAGAACTTGGCATGGCACAAGTATGTCAAAGTAAATAAATCTGTCTGCTGGAACATGGTAGCTAAATGGCTAGTAACTTGTGCTTGAATTTGCAAGAAAAGTTCATGACTAGGCAGTTTAAATACTTATTTTTGCAAATCATTTGGCCATGAAAAAGTTAAAATCCTGAATGGATATATTTTGCTTCTTTCATGAAAGTAATATCCATTGATTACCATGTGCTAAGAGCAGTGATTAACAGTACTTGCTAGAATCCCTATCAAACATGGGAGGGAAAGGGTAAGATAATAATTAGGTGAAATATTCCATTTTTATAAATACAAAATTAGTGCTAAATCTGTGGTGAAAAATAATTTGCAATGTGCCACTCTCTTAATCCTGTACAAATAAGCCATTTATATTATTATTAACAGTGGACATTTGTAGATTTAAATACAGTGTTATGATATTGATCGCCAACTTTATGGTAAAAATTGTAAAATAATTCTTGAACTTTATGAAAATATTCTGGAATTATTCTTGAATTTTTTCTACTAAAAGTATAGAAACCCTGAAAAACTATAAGTTGGAAAAAATGTCATCAAAAATTAGTTCTTAGAAAACTTACTGCAATATGCTTACCAATAAAATGTGAACCACAATATATCAGTGACCTTTCCTTCTCACATACTTGTAATTAACAATACTTCAGTCACACCAAATGTAGGTAATTTTTTTTATTATTTGGACATCTTTCTTTTGTTGTTTTACTCTGTTTACTACATGAACCAGATTGATGTAAAGCCTTTTTCTTGCCAGCATTTCTTCATATTCCTAACAATGTAGTAGACATATTTTATTCTTAACACATGAAATAAAAGATAAACATAATGCAGAATTAAAAATTCAGTACTTTTTATAATCCCCAATATCTATAATAATAGAGTGTGTGTGTGTGTGACTGCCATAACTCCAAGAGGAAAGAACCTAGAAACCTGAAATTTTGTACACATGCTAAGTGGACCCTGAGGGTGTATACCTGGGTATTATTACTTATCCACATGCATGTACATGCACACCTAGATCTTTGGTATTATTCTACCTGAATCTCAAGATTATTTTCTTCAGCCATGCTATTGAGTAGTTTCTCATCCATATTAAACATGTTATCTAAATTATGAAAACCCTAATAATTACCTTGTACTATAATTAAATATCATTTGATGTTGCATTTTTCAACTGCTACAATGAAATCCTGGACATGATGAGTAAAACTTATCTCTTGATGTTGGCTTCCAGCCTCTACATACTTACATGAACTTTGTAATAAAACTTAGTATGTCTAGATTAAAAAATTACTAGTGGTAAATGAATTAAAAATGGAATTTTCGCTACCCAACTATCCAATAAAATTCATACTGTTAAGGAGCTTACACAATTTGATGAATGATCTTAACTACCTGCACATAGTAGCTACAAAATATAACCTTAACACTATTATTCCTCCCAACTGTAAAAATTAATAAACCAGAAGTAAGGTGTCAAGCAAATAGCAATATAAAATGTAGTGAGGTAAATTTTTTAGGTTTCAAGTTTTTACAGTGAGGTGTTGGTTGTGGAGTGACAATATACATAGGATAAACAACTAGTAAAGATAGTTTTTAATTTTATTATTAAAGGAAGCAAACTTTTTGCTAAGTTAAATTCCGAGTAGTAATACAGCTCATGAAGCAAAGCTTTCACAACTTTTTCTAGCATAAATATGCATGTCATAACACATTCAGTTTCTACAGAGTCACCTGCTCAACTGCAAGATTCAGTCACATCTCTACATTTACTCAATCAGTAATTAAATTAAACAGTACAATGTACCAATGAACTCCCACACCAATACATTTGTAAATCATGCACTCTAGATGAATGATATTGTTACATAAAATTTAATTAAATAACAAACATAAATTAATTATAAATATATATAAAGTTTAATATTTTTTTTGTGTGTGCATAACTACACAAAGCAATCTGCACTCTATCCACTGTAGGGAATTAAAATCAATATTTTAGTGTTGTAACTATATAAACTTGGCACCACCTCACCAGCCAGGGGACAAGTTGAATATAAACAACCATCAGTCAATTATATTTTACATTATGAAAAAAAATATTTAACATGCTTTTCACATTAATGCAACAAAACACAATTTTATAAACACAGAATAAAAATACAAAAAGTAAATTAGGATTTTTAGTAGCTGTAGGAGTGACACAAAGTTGAGTTACTTTAAATAGAAAGGGATCTTAATTTATATTAAAAAATATGCAGTGACTTAAAATTATAGATTTTTTTTTCTTGGTATCTGTTCATGTAGTTTTCAAATATTTGAGTAACCAAAATCCTTAGTTAGTAATTGGTTTGTTTAAATAGTATTACATTATATATATATATACTATAAGAATTTATATATTTCACATTTATAAAGTGATTTGTCATTTGCTGCAACTACTTTAAATATTAGGAAATTAATGTGTGTGCATGGATATTGTACGAGATTAATAAATAATATTGAAGTTGAGTGTTAAAGAAGAAAGATAATACTACTTGTATTTTACTGTGGCTTAATGTCAGTTAAACTTAAACTGATGATGCGTGTTATTAACTTACATTTAGCATATTAATACTGATGATAACAGCAAGTGATACACCACATGGAAATAACCTTAATTAACAATAAAAACTCACTACATTTGGGGTATTTTCAAATATAACTGATTTCCCTAAAGAGTAAATCAGGTAGGTCTGCTAATAACAGGAGATCTGGTAAGATATATTCTGAAGCAATCATGAATTCTGTTAAAACTAACTGAGTCTGTGTCAAGAAATATATAGACTTAACACAAGTATACAAGACCCATTGAAACAGTCTATTCAGACTTGCCAAAATGATCAAAGTAATGTGCATATGGCATCTTTTGACAATGGACAGCTATTTATTTGGAGAGGTAGATTGATCAAACTGACATTATTCCTTTAAGATTTACTCCAAGTTGACTGACTTTCTTGAAATACTGTTCCAAACTGATTAAAACTCACTTAGTTGAATCAACAACACCAGACTTACCCAGAGCAACTAGCATTACCCACGTGACTGGTCATTCTCATTTGAACATAATGGAAGTTGTAACACTGATATACCATTTGACATACATTGGAGAACATTACTGTCAACTTTCATATATCAATGACTTATATAAATCGTAATAGCATAATTTCAAAATCTGAAATTTTGCTAGTTATGTTTAAAAAATTACTAATTTTTTTTAGAATCAGTCAACAATTGACATTTTTACATATAGATCAATAATGTTTTGTTAAGTGAAAGTCAACTAATTTTTTTTAGAATCAGTCAGCAGTTGACATTTTTACATATAGATCAATAATGTTTTGTTAAGTGAAAGTCAACTAATTTTTTGTAAGGTAATGTGTGCAAACTTTTGTATGTAATTAAGACAAAAATTCTAGTTTTTCCTTTATATATTAGTTGTCACATGCACATGATGTAATATGTAGCACTCATGGTACATTAATTTGTATTCTCAGTCTCAAAATATATTACTGGCTGTTGTATTTCTATGTTTTAAAGTTTAATAGTGTCTTGATTATTTTGAATTAAGGTTATCAGATGAAAGAGGAGATATTTGGAAAATAATTTTTTTGTACATATTTTACAGAATTTTTATGAAACTTACTGATTCTAAAAATAACACCTTAACTGTTTCAGGAAGACTATTACTGCCTTGGTGATATTGCTGTTCCTGTCCGATGGTGCTCACCAAAATCATTACAGTGTACAGAATCCTCAATCGAAACAAAAGTATTAACAAAAGAAGCAAATGTTTGGTGAGATATGTAATTTGCTAAGTTAGTTAAAGAACTGCCTTTTATTCCCTCATGTACTGAAAGGGAAAAAAACAAAATTTATGGTGAATGTGTAATGTACCGAGTTCAAAAATTATGTTATAGCAGCTATCATTCCCTAAATAACAGTAAAGGTTTATTGAGAGTGAAATAGTTTTAAGGTGTTTTAATCATTAATATTTGTATAGGTGAGCAGTTTTTCCCTTTCCTTGAAAATGTAGCTGGAAGTTATGTTCAATGGTCATGTGACATAACACACTTAATACTGTAATAAGTATAGACCTTAATGAAGCAAAATTCCCTCCCTGTTTGTTATATGTATGGTGTATTTAACTGAACTTTACTCACCACAATGAACATATATTTATATAAGAGTTGAAGAAAATGTAGCATTGATGCTACTAATGTATTCTTTTAGATTATTCAACAGACAAACTATTTAAGATACTAAATGCCATCCCTCATAAGTAAATCAGTGACAAATGTTGAATCCATTGATAGATCTGGCCTCATTTACTTTTGGTATACCTCCCTGTTTGTTACTTTTCACTGCCATTTCTCTTAGTTATGAGCATTATGTAATATAAAGGGGAAAAGAATTCATTGCACACATACATAAAAATATGTACCACATTTTGCTTAAACATTAAAGAAGAAAAAATCAGTTCACTATCTTTTCAATCAGTTTTAGGCTAATCAGTAATAACTGTCATTTATATGATACAAAATTTAGATTACATTATTACATAGCTCAATTAGTAATAATTTTAATTGATTTAATGTAATTTTTTTCTTTTCGTTAATTGTGAATTTTGATTTAAAAAAGTGAGACCTGTTGTAATTTCGATAGTTTAGACCAATGTGGGGAAATTTCACCCCTTATCAAGGACAAGGGTAAACCAAAGACCATGGCTTGGCTTCTTGTAGAAATGGAGAGCTGTCTGTGATGTTTGAAAAATATTATTGATAACAAGTAAAATTTCTTGAAACTGGTCTACTTCAGTGACATATCAAATTCAAAAATAGACTGAACCTTAATTTTCTATCTGTTCCCTGAACATTAAGAAAGATTAAATTCATAATGTTAATGTGACTTATTTTTCATATACCTGCATGAATATATGTTACTTGTAATGTGTAAAAGAGATTTAATGAAAAAATATATATATGTTGGCTGATGTTAACATTGTTTGCTATGAAACTAACTTGCCAGTAAACGTCAATGCCTCAGAGTTATGCATCACAGCCTCACAGTTTCTCAGATCTAAGTAATTGTTCAGATTAATTTTTTTTAAATAATGCTGAACACATTGTTAACTGTAATGAAGCACAGAAAATTTGAGTGTAAGTAAATTGATGAATATAATAAACCCGTATATTAGGTTGTCAAGAAATTAATGTTGCTTTTTTTTTAGATGAAAAAAACCCAAATAACTTGTATATAAAAACAAAACATTTAGTAAATGAAATAGTCTCCATTCTTATCGATGGAATTTCCATCTTACAATAAGGTTGTTAATGCCCTAATTAAAGAAATCACTTGACTTTGAAGCAAGAAACATGTTGATGTCCTCTTTAACACCTTCCACATTTGCATATGTTTTCCCATTAAGATGGTATTGCAGGGAACGAAAAGATGGTAATTTTATGATGCTATATCTGGAGAATGTGGTGGGTGGGAGAGAACTTCCCAGTCCAACTCCATAATCTTGTGTTGCGTCAAACGTGCCACATGTGGACGTGCAGAAGAATAACACCTTTACAGTTGATGATTGAAGGGTGTTTCTGATGAAGGGCTTGATTTAAACATTCCAGTTGCTAACTATAGATCTCTACATCGACAGTTCGCTGTGGATTGAGGAGTTTGAAATTAATTACTCCTTTGATTT
>NW_013666509.1:73926-76521 GCF_000517525.1 Limulus polyphemus
TCACCTGAACAAAATTTGCTGAACCATCATTGACACTTACGAATATTTCCATAAACGTCTTTGCTTTGTGGCTACAGAAGAATTGTTTCCCTTCTTGTATTCAAACAGCATTACATGCTGAATGTGTGTGCCATCACTATAAGGGATTAGAGTATACTAAGCTTTACAAACTAATGTGACATTTATTTGGTTTATTTAACTATTATATGTGATGTACGTTTTTTTGGGAGTGGTTAATGGAAAGTGTTTCAAAACGCAACATTAATTTCTTGATGATCTAATATATATATATGTGCACATACATGTATTAAAGTGCAGACTTTTTATGGAGTATGGAAGTATTTAAAATAAGTAAATATCTGAACATACAGAGGTTGAATATGTTATACTGAAACAATTTTGAATATGCAAATCAAATTGGTCGTGACAACTAGTACTTATATATAGTCACTATGGGCATAATGGTGTGTATCAGAACTACATTATGAAATTATACAGCATTTTATTTTATAGGTAGTTTGATGCTACAGAAAAATGTGGAGTGTAATTTTGTAACAGCTTTTTCTTATGCAAAGTATTCATTCACTCAGATCATAAAGATGTGTTCAGATTGGGGATTATGAATTTCCAAGATAAGGTTATCCCTTGTACGTATTAGCATTTGAAAATAAAAGAATACTGATAAACATTGGGGGGGGGGTATCAAAACCATCCAGAAAGAGATCTACAACAAATTTTGTTCTAGCTGTGGCAAGTAAATTGTGTTGTAACAGGTGAGAATCCATGAACAAAAAACAGCTGTCCATGTGCTCTAAGAAAAAGTATGTAACATAAGAAAGATCACGATCTGGAAAAATCAAATCTACACAAGTTGCTTCCATGACATATCTTCAATTGATACATATCTCAAGCAGCTGGAGAATGAAACAGGTGTTCATGCTATTCCTCATAAATCCATACTATTCAAGTATGCCGGATGCAATGCCTGTTGATTTCTGTGCAATCTGATTGTTGAAATTGGTGCTGAAAATCTGTCATCATCCTTGTACAGAAGATGAAGTATGGAAAGCCAGCAGTAGGAGTGGTGTGCTTTGAAGCTTGATGACAGAACATTTTGAAATGGAAATTACACTGTAGGACTATTGTCAAGATGCATGGTTCTCAGTTAGTGCATGATCAGGCATGGTGACATAGACTGTAAATATGTGGTGAGGCTCCATAACTGTTTTAATATAGTGTACTCAACTTCTGTATACATATAATCCACATGTATGTACAATTGCTCATGCTAGATACATACAATATTTTCCATATGTGTGTGTGTGTGTGTAACAAAAGAACTTTTAAACTAGTTTACAAAAGATATATTTAAAATACTAGCTATATATTTTTTACGTACCTTGTAAAGGGATTTTAGTATATCTTTAATATAGATAATATAAAAATGTTTTTTTGAAGAAAACCTTAAAATGCAAAACTTCTCACATGTGTGAACTCAAAAGATTGGAAAGGGGAGAAGAGAGAAAAAGTTGTTGTCATGTAGCTATAAGGGGGACAAAGGGTGCTCTAGCTCACAATATCCCCTGCAGTATATTGTGGGATAATGGCTTTTCTACAATTTCTTTGACAACAATGGCAAACAGGTTTATAAAAAGAGATGGGTTGGTTACCAAAGAAATATTTCTGAAATGATATATAACCAGGTTTATTATATAATTGGAAGTGAAATATATTAAAAAGGAACACAGAATAAAGAAAAATCTTGTTACTTGCAGTTAGCTAACATGTCATCGTAGAGATCAAACATTATACCCTTTCTAAAAGGCTAGGCCTATGTACTGTGTAAAAAGAAGTCAATTAAATGTAACTTGTTCTAGATTAGACATCTCTACTGTGTAAAATAAATTAACATATGTTACATAGTGTCATGATATAAAAGACTGTTTCATTTAAATATTAGTGGTTAATTTATATTTGTGAGTGAATACTTTATTATTTTTAAGTTTTGTTATAATAAGAGTTAAAAGTAGATGATTGTAGAAGGTTTTGTTAATAACTAATTGGTGTCGAGAATATAGTGAGTACAACTATGTAATATATAATAGCGTGAGATGAGCGGGAAGCAGGAGACAAATAATAGCAAAAGAGAATATAGCTGTGTGAAGTTAAGTACCATAAAAATGATAGGCCTAACATTTAATATGTTAGAGTGAAACTAACAGTATAAAAAAAGATAAGGATAATTTTATTCCATCAAAGCGTGGATCTAAAATAATTGAATCAGTCTGCGTACACTTTGACAAAAGGAACAGAGGATCTTCAGAAGAAAGAATACCAAACAAATTACGGTGACTTGTGCCACAACTGTAAGTGAATCACACACAGAATACTAGTATGATAGTAATATAGAGAAGATAGTTCAACTTGTCAACTGAAATTCTATAGTAATTGAATAGACCTAAGTGAACTTTTGACAAGAAGAAGAGAACTATGTATAAATAGTGTTTATGATACTCCTGTAATCTCTATAGTATGAAGACTTTGTTCATACATTTAACTTGTTCTGAATGTGTATATATATATATATATATATAT
>NW_013666509.1:76546-86395 GCF_000517525.1 Limulus polyphemus
ACCTACTGTAGAAGAATCCTAAGCCCAACAACAATGTAGTATATATATATTTATACTATTAAGAAATATAAGTAAAAGCCATTTATTTCGACAACTGGCAAAAAGAAGAACTTGTATATATGTGTTAGATTTTCAAAATCTGACACATAGTTTTAAACGAAATTGTTGAAAAAGAATTTTAAATGACAAGACATTACCATTAATTAGCTCTATCCTTTTTGTAAAACAAGTTAAAGAGTAAATTTATTTTTTCTACATATACAGAAGTTTTAAAGGACAGCTGCCATATAGCCCCCTATGAATAAATGGCAAAGCGTTTATAAATTTCATTGGGTTAGTTACAAGAGAAATAGACTGAAAATAATGTATAAACAGGTTTAATAATTAGATATTTAGAAATGTAGTGAGAGAAGTGAAAGAAGATGAGAAAAAGAATAAGGAATACATGATTAAGAAGGGCTTCATAACATGCAGTTAGCTAACATGCTGCCATGGAGATAAAAATAAAAGTACAGCCCCTCTAATGTCATTGCTAGTGTTTAAGCTTATATACTCTGTATATTATAAAATATTTTTTATTGCATGTAGTGTATGGTTTTAAGAATGTTTAAAAAGTTGTTCATTTTCTTTAACTCATTATAAAATTCTTAGGGCCTTACAATTAATTAGGCCTATTCACTATTTCAGATAGATTTGAGTAAATTTTTATCACACATATACTAATGAGTGTTTTATAATAAAATTGTTTAAAAAAGCAGTTTTTTTGTTTTTTTTATTATAAACATATTATGCAAGTAAGTTTTATATTAGATTTTTGTTAAACTAATGTTATTGCAAGAAGAATTATTCAGTTAAAATAGAAGTTACTTGAACAGGATCTTCTAGTTCAGTGTATAAAGTTGTACAATCAAACATTTTCAGATGTAAGGTTGTCTTCAGAGCAGAAATTTTCTATGTGACTTCTAGTCTATTATATGTAATCCACCAGATGCGTTATTTTTCTTAATATATTTCACCAAGTTGTTGAACATAATAGAGGCTGTTTAAATAGTCAGTTTTCGTTTTAACTTGCAATAAAATGGATCTTGAATGTTTATGCAGCTTTGGTGTAGCGTAAATGATTGGAAGTTGATGATTATCTAATGATATATATGAATTTGGAATTTTCTGGATGTAGTTAAAGATAAAACTACATATAACACGTTAGTTGCAAAAAATATTTTTTTTTATTTTAACAAAATTCTGTGTTATTGAAAACCTTTCACATAACTATGTTTTAATGTCATGGGACTTCATCTAATGAATACGTAAAGATACAAGTTAATTGTAGAGATATTACTAGTGTTCAGTGTATTTTGCCATTACAGTATTTTGTTGATTTCTTCTATAAATATTGTATTCCAAAGTAATAATAAGACTAACTTTGGAACTTTTGTTTACAAAGTTTAATTAAGAGTAAGACAGTGCAATTCTATGTGAGAATGTGAATTTTGCACCCAGACACTTATCAAAAATCAATCTATCGGATGGTTTAATTAACCACATTTTTTCAATTATGTTCAAAGAAGTTATTTTTAAATCTGTATGTATCTTTTCAGAAAGTTAATGTTTGAATTTTCCAATAAATCTTATTACTAAATATTAAGAAGAGAAACTCATTTTACAGTCTTTGTTACATGATGTGTTTTTCGTGTGTTGTTTTAACATTAGTTGTTTCTATGTAAAAATATTTTTTAGTTGTACTACAGAGGGTTAAATATGTTGTATTAAAATGATTTTTAATATGCAAATCAGCAAGTTATGTGACAACTACAGTCAGTATAAAATCATGGTGGAACAGATGTATCATAACTACATTTTGATATTGCTTGGCATTTTGTAGGTAGTGTGCTGCCACCAAAAAAATTAAACTTTTTTACTTTTTTTTTGGGGGGGGAAGAGTATGTAACAGCTCTTTTAGATGCAAAAATCGTCATACACTCAGATCATAAAGTTGTGCTCAAATCAGGGATTTAGAATTTCTAAGATAAGTTTATCCCTTATACACGGCACCAGAAAACAAAGGAATGTGGATTAGCTTGGAGCATCAGGATCATCCATAAAGAGTCCTGGAACAATACCCAAGCCATGATAAGCAAAGTGTGGCAATTTGAAACAGGTTAGAATCCATGAGCACAAAGTTCAGTGGAAAAAGCCATCCACGTGTCCCAGGTACCAATATGCGACATAATGAAGAAAGATCTCTGTCTGGAAATAAGGCTGACAAGGCTTCCAGTTGTTCCTCCAATTCAACAGTTACATACTTCAAGCAACTAGAAAATGAAATGGTATTCATGCTATTCCATACAAAGACATACTTGTTAACTCATGCAGTTGTCCTTACTAGATTATGTAAAGCCATCTAGTGTACTTTGAATACAACAATCTTATGACAGAGCATTTTGCAATGAAAACTAAACTGCAAGACTATTGTCAAGATGCATGGTTGTCAGATAGAACATGACCAGAAGTGGCGACATAGTTTTCTGAGGCTCTAAAATCATTTTAATATAATGTATTCAACTATATATATATATATATATTTATATTATTATGTTTGACCCAGAGTTGTATTTTACTCTTGTATATTTATGTTGATAATAGTTGCATATTTTGTGGTTTGCTGATTTCTCTTAAGTTATAAATTATTTCCTGTATTTTTTATGCCAAAAAGGTGGCATTTTCATATGAAACTTTCTGCCTTTTGCCATCCTCTAAGTAAATCTGGATCAGACCTTACTCCAAGTACTAGTTTTATTTTATACAATGTGCTATTAAAACAAATTATGGATCATAGAATAATCTTGAGTTACAATAATGTAATAAACTGTTAGTGATTTTTGCTAGGTTTTTACTATAAAATTATACAATTTAAAATATTATATTTTGTGTTTCTGACATACTTTAGGTCATTTGGTGTAGTTTTATGGGAGTTGTTTGAGTTTGGGAAACTGCCCTACCAGGAGCTTAGCAATGATGATGTCATTCAGAAAGTTATTATTGAAAAAACGATACTGCTGGATCAACCTACTACAGCCTGTGCTCATATTGACAAAATGTATGTTAAAATTTATGTGTGATGAAAGTGAGATATTTTGTTTGGAAATTTGCTGACAAAGTAGAATTTCCATTTACACCAATGTGTTGTAAAATAGATCAAATATGAAAATCAACAATACATTAATTTATAGTATACAGAGGGTGATGTATTTATGTAAAATTATGAACTGTAGTCTATATAGGAGCAATGAATATTTTAATGTGGTGATTAATGTTCCTTTATGTGTAAGTTAGCTAAATTCATGTGTATTTTGTTTTCTGTGCTATGATAATAACTATACTGTTGTTTCATATCTTTTGATATTATTCTGTTTCAAGCAATCAGTTCATATTTTTTAAAGTTAGTAATGACACGTTAGAAAGTCATGGAGATGCCTTCCTTTTGGAATTAATAGAATTTCGAATGCATATTGGCTTTCACCTTTAAAGATTACAGGTCTTCACCGGAATTGAATTCTTTCAAATTTTTATAGTAGTTTTCAAATAAATAAAATTGTTCTGTATAAAAATGTAAGATCTTAGAAATTGAAGTCTAAAAATGGCATCACTGTTATTTTGTTTTTGTTAAGAAAATATTTATAATGAAATTATTGTACTCAAACTATGATTTTGAAATTCTCTGATATCTTAAAGTGAAATTTATGGTTTATTGGCTTAAACATAGTTATTTTATCATATCTCCTAGATATCAGGTTATGAAACTTTGCTGGGTTGAAAGTGGGGAACAACTTGAGATGCACACACTGGTAACTTTGTTGACACATTTGTATAAGAACAAAAATGTCATGTCTGTTGGGAATGAAGACTTTGAGAGTAAATGGCAAGCCTTGCATACATTTCCTAGAGAATATAGTCTTCCTTTTATAGATGCTTCCAGCCACAGCATGAAATTTGAAAATAATTTTGTTCCTGAAACCACTGTACATAGCCATGCTAAAAAAATAGATAGCTCAATGTCTTCCACAGACTTATCCCAGTTGCCATGTGAAACACCATCTTATGAATCTTTTGTAACAGGTGATGAAGAACTACATGAAAGTATATCTCCTAGCTTACAGAACCTCAAAAGGAGTGTAGAAGAGTCATCAGTTCAGGCAGAACACATCACAGGAAAAGAGGAGATACCTGCAACAGAACTACTACCATATCAAAACTTGGATGGTAAAGACAAAAATGAATCCATTTATCAAGATGGAGTCAATATGCAATCTACAGAAATGACACAACTAATGACCTCCACTGGGCTTGAAGAATCTGGTATTATCAATGCCACTCCAGTTGAGGAAAATTTTGTACCTCTATGCAACCTAACTAAGACTTTTTTTACTTCCAGAGATATGTTCCAGAATGACCTTCAAACTACTAACAGAGTTCAGGAGGTTTTAATAGCCAATGCTACAACTGCAGAGATCAGTATCGAACCAGTAGAACTTGATGATTTTGACAGTCATGATAAACAGAATGATGATTTGAATAAAAGTGCCATCAGTAGTAGTTTCAAAATACCAGGCTCTCAGTATTCCCCATTAACAAGAACTTTTCAACATTGTAACTTAGGCAAAGATGAAGATTTTCCCTTTACTGATGAACTTCTATCTAATAAACAAGTGTTAGAACTTACTGAATCTGACACTGAAAATGTTGATAGTGAATCTGATGTAATAACTTTTCAGGGTACTAACCACAAGAGTCTAAAAATGCAGCTGTACAACACAACAGTAAGTCTCTGTACAACTGATCTGACCTTGACTGATAAAAGCCATACAAGTTCTGGGGAGCCTGATGGAGTAAATTCAGATTCTTATGAAAAAATATCTGAGAATTTTATGTTAGAAGAAAACTCTTCAGAAACAATACTGACAAATTTATTGGGAAAGGATTATGAAGAGAAGGAAGACAGTGAAAATTTAGAGCAAGATGTTTCAACACAATTAGATATAAGCAGTTCTTTGAAGGATGGTCAGTTGCTTTCTGTTGAGAAGAATTGCAAGAGAAAAGAACATACTTCATTTGACACTTCTGTGGAAACAGAAAGATCATTTTCCTGTAAAAATAAATCAAGTGTCCAGTGTGACTCCACAAACTCTATGATTAGTGGGGAAGATCCATTCGTGAAACATATTTCTACTGGAAGTTTTCATTCATTAGAAAAGGAAAAACCAATGCATGTTTTACAAACCTGTTTTGATAAAGCAGCTACTGAGAAAGATTTAAGTTCTGAAAACTCTGGGTTTTCATTTTTAAGTGATAATTACTTGTACAGCCCTGAAATGATTGCTGTCACAGCTGATTATGTTGGTAAAGAGGATTTATTTTGTGGACTACCAGAAACTGAAAATAAACAATTTGGGGCTTATGAATCTAAATTAGGTAGAGCTGTTTTGTGCAAAGACAAAGAAAAGTTGTTTGGACAAGATGATGAAATAGAAAAAAATGAAGGTGAAGAAGGTTATGTATTTCAGCAAAAATATAGTGTTATTGATGATTTAAATAACTTGTCAACTTTTATGTTCAATGAGGATAATTTCAACTCTGAAGTAAAAGAGAAACCAGTAATTCCACCAAAGGAATGTCTGGAAAATGAAGAAGATGGTGTTCAGGATTTAAAATCAGAGAATGGATTTGAAACAAAAAAAGACAAGTGAAGAATTTAGCTGTAGAGAAAGATAATGTAGAGCAGCTTAGTGTGTGTTGTGAATCTTTGGACTTGTCAATAAATAAAAACCAGGGTACAGTTTTAGACGATGGTGAGAGTATTATAAACTTAAGAGATAAGCAATTGATAGGAACTTTTCAACAGAAAAACATAAATCATCTGTTGACAGAAAATAATTTTGCATGTTTTGTGCCTCAGGTTTCTTCAACAGGTAGTGCCCTTGAAGAGAATACAGAAGACTTGACATTTTCAAGTCGTCTAATAACCGAGTGTAGCTCATTAAAGGATATTAGGTTTGATGAAATTCAAGAGAGTGACAAACATCCAAAAGAACTTTTGGATAGCAAGATGGTTGAACATACAAGTTCAAAAACTTTAAAACCATTGTTTGAGGATCATTCAACTAACTGTGTAAAACAAAAAGGTTTTTGTGGTAATGGACTTTCATCACCCAGCAGAGAAGTTTATTTGGACATCTCTGGAAGTAACACTGGTTATGATAGTAGCATAGATCATAAGCTGAAGTTTGAGCAAAGTATTAATAACGAAAATTTTCAAGCTGAATCTGATAAACAGCTGGAGGAAATTGTATGCAATGATATATTTAAACAGAGCCATCAAGAAATATTATCTTCCTCATTTGAATCAAGTAATAATGTAACTCAGGAGAAAACCGATATTAAATGTGGTTTTTCTACAATGGATATAGAAGAAGCTGGTGATAGATATATTGCTGATGTGTATTCTGGCATTACTGTTTCTTCCATTGATGAAAAGAAATGTGGCATTGATGACAAAGAAGAACTAGCATGTGATAATATATCTGAACAAAGCAATCCACAAATATCATCATCTGCTTTTCAGTTGATAGGGATAAATAAGCAAACCATTGAGAAAAAAAATAATAGTGTCACTGAACATAATACATGTGCCTGTGGTGACAATTCTGAGAATAATTTGGGTGTTGGCACTAATATTTTTTCAGACAAGAATAAACAATGTACAATGCTTGAGACAAGAGAACCTCTTACTTATACAATAAATAATGTGCATTACAATACTGAGCACTTATACTTGGGGTCCTCTACAAGTATAGAAGACAATCATAATAGTGATTTCTTACCCAGTGCTTCCACAGAAGTGTCTGAATTACAAGAAGACAAGCATCATGACATAACAGTCGAGGAGTCTTTAGAATTTGGAGAACATGATTATTGTGATCCAACATTATGGATACATAAATCCTTACCACCTAAAGAGTTTAATGCTATTAACAGACCTATCAAACAGTTGTCGTCTGAAAGTATTTCCAGTAACAGCTGTTACATTTGTGAAACATCAGAGTCTGAAAAAATAACTTCTGAAACTATTCCCATGATAAATCCTGATATTGAAACAATGACTGGTGAAAATACCATTATTTCTTCACCCAAAAGCTTTGAAATTGTTGAAGAAAGTACATCCAACTTGGCACCAAAGATGGCAAACATTATGGCTGTCAGTGAAGAAGTAGAGATGTTGCCATTTTGTGAGGATATCGGTGATGATGATAATGATGTCAAAAATGATAGTGACAATAAAGATAAAGCACAAAGTGTTCCTAATGATTCTGTTGCAGATCAGCAATTACAAGATTCTTTTCATGTTAACAATGGTAACAGTGATGCTCCATTGAAAAGTAACAGGTTACTAAATGTTGACAAACCAAGTGATGACTTTATTGATGAAACTGTTGAGACAATCCAGAGGCAGAGTGAAAAGATGTCTTATACAGACACTTCCGAAAGTCATGCTGAGAACCAATTGAATTATATCTTAGATGATGTTGTCAATGTAGAAAAATTAGGTGAAAGGTCCAATGTAAATGAAATTCAGCCTTTTTCAGTGAAAACAGATTGCATACTGTATGAAAACAGAAAGAAAGGAATGTGTTCTACTTCATTGAAACAAGATTATTTTGACTCTTCTGAATTACTTCATGATGATCAAGGTATTTTTGATTCAAATTCTGCTCTTGAAGTTATTCATGAAGGTAACAGCGAGTTCTTCAAATTGTCACAGCAAACACCTGACATCTTGGTATCTGGAGAAGATAATGGTGTTTCTTCTATAACAGGTCAGAACAACTGTATTTCCTTTAATTCACTGTCTAGCAGAGTAAGTCCCATTGAATCAGTCAGTCAGAAACCAGATGCTAATGATCAATCCAGAGTGATTCAGGAATTGCCTAATGAACTATTTGGTTTCAATGAGCAATCATTTTCTTCAAGCAGACATCACAATAGTTATCCCTTAGTTTTAGAAAGTCCAAAAGGTGAACTGATTTTTGAAGGGGAACACATTCTAGCTGGTGAGGAGAGCTTAACCTTCTTTCCTAGCCAAGATATTGATCATTGTGAAGAAGCAGAAGTAACAAGAAAACATCAGTGTCTAAAAACTCTCATTTTGGCTGAAGCTGATCTACCAGAAGTAGGATCCACTACCAAAGAAACAGAGAAAGAAAGAGGTGTGAATGTACTTCATACAGTGAACTATAATGTTCACAGATCTGAAGTTGAGAGTGATACAGATGACACCAGCAGTACTGGTACTTCGTGTAGTTCAACATCAGGTTCATTTGAGTGTCTAAATTTGAAATATAAGGATAAGTCATTAGAGAAAGATCATGAAAAATGGCATAAAGAAGAAGGTGAACCAGAAGAAGAGGAAGAGAGCTTTTCTACCTGGAATAGTAATGCCACTCCCACCAGAAGTATTCTTCTATCTCCAGAAAAAAAGGTGTGAATATACATAGTGTAGAGATTTAAATTTTCTATAGGATATTAACAAAATAATCTGTTTCTATGTGGAAGTGAAATGAATGTATACATATATACACGTATAATTTTTCATTCTGTAATGATAATTAGCATATGTCCATAATAAACATTTAAAGTTTAAAATTACTTTCATCTGATTTCACTTCAAAATTGTTGTTTTTTCAAAGCCAATAGAGAACTTCTTTTACGGATAGTTCCTAGTTTATATAAAATCATGTAATTGCTAAGTAGTTAATTATAAAAGGATATAGTTAATATTTTTTGTTGTATCACATAATTGTCTTATAGCAGTTGATTATATAAAAATTGAATATATTCAAACCAGTAGGATTTCTTTTACTCTTCTGTTGGTTGCAGTACCTGATCTGTTTCTATTAGGTCGTCAAGAAATTAATGTCACATTTTTTTAGATGAAAAAACCCAAACAACTTATATATCAAAACAAAACATTTATTAAATGAAATAGTCTCCATTCTTATTGGTGATGCTTTTCAGTCTTACAATCAGGTTGTTAATGCCCTGATTAAAGAAATCACTTGACTTTGAAGCAAAAAACATGTTGATGTTCTCTTTAACACTTTTCACATTTGCATACATTTTCCTATTAAGATGGTGTTGCAGCAAATGAAAAAGATGGTAATCTGATGGTGCCATATCTGGAGAATGTGGTGGATGGGGGAGAATTTCCCAACCCAACTCCATAATCTTGTGTTGCATCAAACATGCATTGATGTGCATTGTCATGGAGAAGAAGAACCTATTCTGATTGGCGAGTGAAGGGCTTGATTTAAATGTTCCAGTTGCTGACTATAGATTTCTGCATTGACAGTTCACTATGGATTGAGGAGTTTGAAATGAATTACTTCTTTAATGTCCCACCAAATGCAGAGCATCACTTTCTGCTGATGGAGTCCAGGTTTTGGGATCGGAAGTGTTTTTTGTCTAGAACTGAGCTATTGTTTTTGGCATTTAACATTCCTATAGAGAATCCATTTTTCATCACCGGTGACAGTTCTGTCCAAATATGGTTCATGTGCATTACGTGCCAGAAGAGGTGAAGCAATGTTCACACATTGGAAACAATGATCATGGGAGAGTTCATGAAGCACCCAAACACCTTCTTTATGGAGTTTTCCCCTATTCCTTAGATGTTTACGTATTGTTTCATGAGAGACATGCACTTTCAGGGCCATTGTACAAGTGTGTTGCCTTGGGTTAGACTCAACAAGCATCTTCAGAGCATCAATATCAATTCCGACATGTCATCCCCTGCCA
>NW_013666509.1:86669-89258 GCF_000517525.1 Limulus polyphemus
CGTTCAAAACATTTCCATAAAAGTTCTTTTATATTCTTTGTGGCTACAGAGGCATTGTTTCCCTTCTTGTATTCAAACAGCTTTACGTGCCGAATGTGTCTCGTTGTTTGCCATCACTATAAGGGATTAGAGTATACTACACTTTACACATTATATAGGCTACACTAACGTGATATGTAGGCGGTTCGTTTAACTATTTACAAGATGTATGTTTTTTTGGGGGGTGGTTAGTGAAAGTGTTCCAAAACGAAACATTAATTTCTTGATGGCCTAATACATATAGAAGTTAGACTACAGTTGTGTATAGTAAAAAATGGAAATTAGGAATATTTTCTTTCATATCAAATGCTATTTGCTGACAAGGTGAGAAGTGCTAAAATGAAAGTACACACACATATTTAAACATTGCTTCTGATACAGCAAGATTAGCTATTCTCATCCAGTGCTGCCCTCTACATGCAGTTTTTTCTTTACACATGCCACAACCTTCTGCTCCCACCTTTTGATTCCAACATGTCTCGTGTATATCATCATGCATTACTTCTCCACCAACAGGAGTGTGACATACGTGATGCATGACTCCCTTTATATGCCTCTGCTGAACTATCACTTCTCACTTGTGCTCAAATGTTTTCCTTTTATTTGTTTAAAGTTTCATGTTTACCTTCAGTATACTCACGAAGTGGTCTTCATTTATTTTCACTTCTAGTTTCTGTTAAGACTGTTTCTTAACTTCATTTTAATCCCAGTTTATTACAGTCGCATTGTTATTTATACTTTTGATTATTGGTTGACTCTTTCTCATTATGAATTCTGATGTTTATGCTACCACTTCAAGGTTCACACCTGCAATTAGCGCTATGTCTTCTACTTCATGTACTGGTGACCTGGTAGGGGATTTATCCATGTTTATTCACTGGGAGATTGACTGTTACATGGGTCAACCTCTGTCTTCAGACCTTGCCCCACTTCCTCCTGAACAAGCTGAGCCTGTTCAGGCAGATGAGGACTTGGATCACTTATTTCCACTTCCAGATTTTCCCATGCCCTGCCTGAGGAGTCAATTAGGCCTGATACAGTCTTTTTGGATTTCGATTCTCAGGTATGTGACGTTTTATCCCAGTCCTCTATTTCCTTTTAACCGTGTCCTTCCTTACTACATGACCAATCTTCCTATCCCTAATTTATTTTTCCCCCATCCCCAGATATTTGGGTACATGCTGACCAGTTTGCCTCACAATTAAGTGATGGGATTAGCATGCCTTTCCCCCACAGACTTCGGATCAATTTGCTCTTGCATATCATGGTGCAGACTGTTCTTTTCTGGACCAGCAATTGTTAGGTTCCACTTTGCCTGTTTGGGGTGGCGTCCCCAATTTTCCTGTAAATCTGACTCATGCCCAATTTTCCTGCCTTCGTCTCACCCTCACACCTCTTTTATGCTATTTCTCTACCATCCATCTCCTCCCTGAAGCTTTCCACTGAAGTCCTGAGGGTTTTCTGGGGACATCCTTTCCCTTTCCTCCACGTTGGCTCTTTGGTCATCTTCGGCTCTGGCTTTACATATGTGGTTTCTCTGTTATTAAGATCTTACAGGTCGTGATGCAACCTTAACTTGCTTACGTTTACCATCATCTTATCTTCGGGATTTAGATATGGCCCCATTTCTGTGGCAATACATTTTTGACAAGATCCCTGCTTCTTTGGAATCACAAGTTGCATCAGTACAACAACAGTCTACCCTTTCCAACCTTGATTCCCATTTGTCTCAGTCGGACCCCATATGGCACCTATTACCATTTCCCATCCCAACTCTTACCTGTCCTTTCTTCTTGAGGTTCCTCATCTTGTCATTTACTTTGACAATGCTCATCACGTTTCCAACAGTATTGGTGACTATCTGATGAGAGCTCAGCTTGCCAATTTTCTTTATCATTGGTGTCCTTTCATCAAGGATCATTGGGTTCTTCAAGTTTTAGTGGAAAGATTCGTGATCCAGTTTTTTTCCCGCCTCCCATGTGTCTCCTATACCCATTTCCTTCCCTCCACCTCGAGATCTTGTGACCATCCAGTGTCTGTTAGAGGCGGTTCAGGAACTACTATCTCAGCAGGCCATCAAACCTGTTCTACATCCTTCATCAGGTTTTTATTCCAGACTCTGTTGTTCCCAAGAAAACTGGGGACTGGAGGCCTGTCATCAATTTGTCCCACCTCAATCACTTCGTTCAACTGACTCGTTTACCATGAAGTCATTTGTCACCCTACGGTGGGCATTTTCTCCGGCCTTATGGGTGTTGCCAATGCTTATCTCCACATCCCTATATCACCATGGTCTTGTCCATATCTTCGGTTTGCCAATCATGGAGTGGCTTATCAATTTTGTGCCCTACCCTTCAGGCTTGCTCCTGCTACTTATGTTTTCTATCGGGTGGTCAGAAATTTTGCTTGCCATCTTCATGCTCTGTGGTTGCAATTCCACCATTATATAAACGACTGGCTTCTTTTGCCTCATTCCTGACTGGAGTTGGCCAGCCATACTCATCAGTTCCTTCTAGTGGCTGCTCAGTTGGACTGGTTAATCCAACCTAC
>NW_013666509.1:89917-92635 GCF_000517525.1 Limulus polyphemus
AAATATATCTGGCAGAGTAGTCTTTAGATTCTCTTAATTTCTGTTGGCTTTGCAATCAGTGGGATTTTTCCCGTGTAAATGCTTTTGCCACATACCTCAATCATAATTTATCCATCTTATGGTCCTTGGTACCTCATCCTCGGGTTCTGGCTGTTGATGCCTTCAGCCAGGATTGGTCCCTTTATGTTTATTACTTCAACGGGTGATCTCTCTCTCATCCATACCACTCCGTATCGAGTCTTTCTTATAGGTTCTTACTGGCCAGCTCTACCATGGTTTCCATAATTACAACAACTGAAAATTTCCCTACAGTATCTCTTCCTTTTTATCTCTCCCTTCTTCATCAACCTTGGTCATTGGTTCTACATCTAGCCATTCATGTCCTTTATCTTCATGTCATGCTTTTATCTGGTCCTTGGCAAGGAGATCAAGTTTCTCCTGTTGAGTAGCTTTCCTTTTAGCTCATTCCAAACGTTTTTCTTCAATGGAGGCGTATCAGTGCAAATGGAAAGTGTTCTGCAGTTGGTCTGCGACTCGGGGATTCCCTACTGACCAACACACTGTGGCTCAAATGGTGGTGTTTCTCACATGGCTTTTCGACTGGGAGTTTTTGGTCTCCTTGCTCTTGGGTTATTGGGCTGCCTTATCTCAGACCTTTTGTTTTTCAGATACCATCCTTACCCTGTTAATGTGTTCCTTCTGAATTCGTTGTCCTCCCCAGATGGCCTACTTTTTCAGACTGGGATATTAATGTAGTCCTCCATTTCCTCACTTTACTTCCATGTGAACCACTTTTCTCATGCTTCATGTTTCACTTTCCCCTTAAAATGTATTTCCTTCTCTTCTTAGCCTGTGAACATTGAAGGTCTAATTTGTTTGCCACTGATGTTTCATGTACACTTTTTCACCCTACGTATCTTCTTTATCCGGATTGTTCCTTCCTCCCAAAGACTTCTATGTTTGGTCTGTACTCTTCGTTGTCATATTGCCCACCCGGCTTTCTTCTGTGGAATTTTTTCTCGACTCTTTATCCCTTGACAGACTTTCTCTGTTTGGGATCTTTCCCAAACAACCCTCATCAATTGGGTTCGACTTTCGATTTGATTGGCTTATTTCTCCTGGAATTTGTTCCAGGTGTCTTTTCATCAGATTCGACACCTCACCTTTTCCCTTGCATCTCATCTTCGTCAGCATTTGGAGGAAATCCTACAGTTGGGTATGTGGACTACTACTAATGCGTTTGTCTCCCATTACTTACACGATATCACGGTTTCTTCTTTGTTGAGTTTTCATTATCCACCTGTGGCCATTCTTCAGGCTTCAGTGTGCTTTGACTGAGTAAGTTTATATTCATACTTTCCTTTTCCTTTCAGGAGGCCTTGCTTCATTTACTCACTATATGGATCCATCTGTGTGGCGAGTAGTGCCTGACCAGGTATTTTTCAACTTGAGATCTGAATGTTGACTCTCACTTTATCTTCCATAGCTTCACAATGCTCACTGTTGAGATAGGGTGTTTCACAAGATTCTTTGTAGGTGAATAACCTTGTGGTGTAATTGCTTCATGAACTTGCCTGTTCCGGACCATACCACCCATGGACTGCATGGGTAAAGCAGAAGAGGGATAGCTACCCATCTCTGGTATACCTTGTGTTGAATAAATTGGTATGGTCTGCTTTTAAAAATAAGGTTTCGTTTCACTGTCTCAGGTTTTGATGTTCCTGCAGACTCTCCACATACTATCCTTCAATATGCAATACACACTCACAAAGGAGGGGGACGTCAAATTGCAGTTCACCTTTTCAATTGGGAGCCCTCATCCTACCTTTGCATGGATGTCAGTACCCCATGGCTGGATTTTGGATTTAGAGTAGAACCAATAAACATAAGTCCTCACACATGTTTATGGTTGTCTTTATTCCTCCCTTGATTACACTCCTTCTGTATTGTGGGTTACAGTAGAGGTAAGGGGATTATTCTGGTTCTGTCCTTTTTGCTATCCCTCGTTGTATCTTATCCTGAGAATGTTATTGCTTTTTGGGTGGTTCCGGTCAATTTCACCGTTGGGGGAGTTGATTTATGTTACATAGACATCATTTTGATACCGGATGTCGGGTCCACGGATCGATAGATCAAAGCTAATACATGTCATGCTCAGGAGTCGGAGAGATTCTAGATTCTTCCCAGTCTCTTGAAGTTGAGGTGAAGACAGTATGATATTCATCCTACTCTCACATGGATGACCGTTCCCAGTGGCATGGGTTTTGAATGTAGTTGACTTACCAAGTACATTTCGTCGCACCCCTTTGGAGGATACCTGTGCAATGGCAAAATGATCATTTGAGATAGACTTTGGTAGGTATCACAAGCTAACTAATGGTAAATTTTTTAATCTTACTGAATTGACCAAGTGTCTGTTTGATGACCTGTCTTCTAGGATACTATCTTTGAGGAGTACCTTTGTAAGGTCTCAGCAAACAATTGTTTGAGGGTTTTCCTCATTCAGCTCTGTACTGATTATCTAATAGGATTTTGTCTAGAATCTTCACTTTGAAAAATACATTTGTTCTAGAGAAAGCAATATGTTCGACTTGTTCTGCTATGGTATATCTTGTATGTGGATATATTAGTTACCAAGAATTGATAATTTTGTTGCCATCCTAGTTTTAGTATGGCAGGTATATGAACATTTACTAGGAAAATGTCATTCCTAAACTA
>NW_013666509.1:93635-112633 GCF_000517525.1 Limulus polyphemus
GTTTTAGATGGCAGGTATATGAACATTTACAGGAAAATGTCATTCCAAATATAAAGTTTCAGTATGCACAAGTAGCAGTCACTTGTCAAACTAATGATGGTTGTGTCTATTGGTTGGTACATTGTTTTGTTATTGTTCAATATTTTGCTGATGAATGAAATATTGATGCAGTATTTACTCATCATATTTATTTTGAAATGATGTTGAAAACATGATGTGGCTATTGTAGATTTAGGTATGAATTTGATCTCCTTCATGAACTGGGCATCACAGAAGTGCATCAGGTGGTGAAAGCAATAAATTATTACATAATATAGTGAAAGCAGATTCCTATTTTTAAGAGATTATGCAAGAATTGTCAAGATTTCTTGCAAAAATGCATGATTTCAGAAGGAAGAAAATGGCTTTAGGATGTTTACAGATACTTTGGTCATAGGTATTATCTGTGGTGGATAGATCAGCTGTAGGAAAATTTTCTAAGCATACAGATTTAGTCAGAAAGTCAGAGCTCTTTGTTCTGTGACCTAATCTTCTCATGCTTCTTTGTTAATATTCCTTTTTTCTTTTAATGAATTCTGTTCTAATTAGCATTCAACTGACTTAATTTTTATAATTATAATTTTTCTTTCTTCTAAGATTGAAGCTGATTGGCCAAAGGAAAGGTTAAATGTATATAGCCTAAATGTTAAGAGCTGGACAGAGTGCCATTAATAAAGTTAGGTATCCAACTGCTTGAAAGTTTAACCTTGACCAATATGTCTTTTTAAATTAGAAATTAGTATAAAATCATATTGATTCAAAAATAGTTTGAGTTTTATGCATTAGTTATAAAGAATTAAAAGATTTATTTTTAAAGGTACTAACCATTTGGCACACACTGTAACTGTAGGGTTAAGTGAGTCAAATAAGTAGATATTGTTGCATTGTAATTATACTCCAGGATAATGTTTTAAAAAAGGTCTTGTTGTTATTTAATGTAGCTGCTTGGAATGAAGAAAAGTGTATCCTTTCATGAAGATCATCCAATATATGTATACAGTTATCCACCAGAAATAGATAGTGATGATGACCTGGAGGATGATGTAGGTAATATAGAAGATTTTTGCTGGAACCTAGACTATGGAAATTATGCAGGTATAGAAGAAGAAGATTAATTTGTTAAACCTATTTACACAGCTATTAGAAGTAAATAATTGTTTTAAATCTGAATCTTCCACCTCACCATTATTTGTTAATTGGACTACCTATATTATTGGTGTTCTGCCAAGAAATTACAGTCTAAAAACAATGAAAACACTGTTTTTTAGTATTTTAAATAAGGCAAGTCACTGTACACTTAATTTTTTATTAATCCAAATAGCTGTAATGAAAATCACAGGGATTCATGTTGACACCGTGCATACACTAGTTAAAAGATCTGTATCAATGTTATGTTCATATTTTTTCTTCATAGGTAACACTGTATTCTTTCTTTGAATCTAATGTTCTTAAAAAAATATAAATAGTTCTCAAGTACTAAATTTACTATTAAAGTCCTAATCTAAACATTTTGTTGACCTCCTTTGAGAGTAATCCCCCTTCTAATATGTTTCTCTTTCACTAGTACTCAAAAACATAATATAAAAAATTTATTAAAACTTTGTCAAGGGGAAGGTCAACATTTATGCCAAGTGACCCTCATCACAGGTCCTGTAGAAGATTTTGGGGGTAAATTGTATAACTATATTTCTTTTCTCATTACACCAATTTTCATCCTTTCTCTGTATTTTCAAATTTTATCATACTTTGGCTGCACACATTGTGCACTGTAGCTGTGTAAAGAAAATGTATTGTTATGTAATGGACTCTCAAGTGCTTTAGGAATTGATAGAAATCTTGCAGACATGTTAAGAATAAAGAATTTTATGATTTGTTGAAGAATTCAAAATATTTAAAATGATTGTGTGTTATAAAATAACAAAACAACTTGTCTAACTAGGCTAACTTCTACTACATTTTCTCTTAAAGCTTAGACAATCTCTTAAAGATTTAATGTTGGCAGGAAAGCTGAGCCTAAGTAGTAGTTCTATGCTACTTATTTTCAAAATACTACATCAATAACACTCATCAGAAATACGTATAACACATAATTACAAAAAATGATACTGTTATATTACAAAACAACAGATTGTTTTGATATTTGTCACAAGAAACAATTCAGTAAAAGGCAGATATCACATAATGTATGTACTTTGCATCAGTAGACTGCCAAGTTGCAAATTATTAATGAAAACTACTGAAGCTATACAAAAAAGTGTGTTTTGCCCATACTTGTTTGTTTCAGGTAATCAAAATAGATTTTGTATAAAAAGTTAAGGGCAAAAATCTTGGCAGTAGGTTACTATAATTCCAAGCTTTCTCATGTGTTAGAGAATTATTTGCAACATTGAAAGTATTTCTTTCTTTTTACTGTGAGCATAAACAGTATTTTCTGTTGTACTTATACTGTATGTCCAGTTTTTTAAAAAACATGGTGCCCACTTTATAAACAGGCTCATTAAAGCCAAAACTCTGCTGTGAAACTTGAATGTTAATTTAGTATACAGTACACATAAGTAAGTGACTAGCAGTGTGTTTGTAAGTGCTTATAAGATATGATTTATAAAGAGCCTGATCTTCCAGATTGGGATTTCCAACCATCATTGGATGATGATCAGGATGTAGAGGACGATGTGGAGGTGGAAGACTTGGAAGATAGTTACAATAATTTTATCCGTTATAAACCTTCACCCTTGTCAGCACATCAAAGCACAAGTTTGTACACAATTGTGGGTATAACTGATGAAGAACTTGCAGAGACTAGAGAAGATGATGTTGATAGTACAGAAGGTTAATTTTCATATAATTCTATTAATTAAAATAGAATTGAATAGAATACTTTCCTGATAATATTAATTAACTGATGTATAATTCATAACTGTTGGACTTTGTAGGAAAAATCACTTTTTTTTTTTTAAAGATGTTTCGTGTATTCTTTAAGTGATCATCTGGGTGTAAGGAATTAAAATTGGTCACATTTGTGAAGTAGACAACTAGAGATACCTCTGCAAAAATTAATAATGTTGTTTATTATTCAGCTCTAATTCTGTCAAAGTACATTGCAGGGTTCATTTTAGAGTATTTGAATACTTAACCCATACAGAAATGGCTGAGTAAGGAAGCCTAAGACATACAACAACTACTGTATGTGTGAAAACTAAAAACTTTATATAAAGTGCTCTCGTGTATTATATTGTGAATTCTTTGTTTGTATTTCATGTTACAGACATTCTGTGAAGTTCTGTAACTTATGTTACCAGGGGTATTGAGTAAACACCAGAAAAAATAAATCATTCAATCCAGTTTCTTGTTAAAGTATTATACTTTCTACCACTTTTCAACTCTTTTAACGTTTTTGGGTTTTTACAGGAATTTAAAAGTGAATCCAAAGAACAAATTGTGAAAGTTTATAAAAAATGTCTTAAGTGTTGGAGAAGTTGAAAACTTAGAAAATGAATTTATAGCTTAGTCCATGGGTTTCCAAACCATTTCAGCACAAGGCCCACCAGAATATTTTGCATCCTGACTGAGTCTCCCACCCCAGTGATTCTATAGATACTGAGTAACTAAACAGTGTTGCGTATTTAGCATATTTGTTCCAACACTTTCCTGCGGGCCCAGTTTGGAAACCTCTGGCCTAGTATATAAGAAAAAACTTGTAAAGCAGTGTAAGAAAAGGTAGTATGTTTTCAGAATGCTTGGTTTTTCAAACACATCTACAAACTGTAAAATGAGAATTGAGAAATTTGGTTTTTATATTGTGGAAGCAGTTACACATTTATGATTTACATATTGTGTGTGAAAACCACATGTTGTATAATTATATATCTGTCTTAAAGAAGGCCTCAAAGTTAGATTAAAAACAGATTGATTTATTAAAGAAATATATAGATATTTCCATAAACAGTATCATAAGCTTACTGTTTGTTGTCAGGATTTTTCCATTTATTTATTGTGAAGTGAAATTTGTCAGCTTTATAGTTTAAAAAACTTGTGTTTATTTTTAATAATAGTAATTTCTCATAATGTTTTAAAGAGGTACTAATGAATCTTAAATGTCTGTTTGCCATTTTGTGTTAAACTAATTAAAGGATTATCCATAAACTTAGTATTATTATTATAATATTGTGTTAAGAAAAAAAGAGTTTATCATGTTTATGAATGTGCTTTTAGATTTGTGCCTAATTATTGTGCAAATATTTTTTCTTCTTTACAGACTTGCCAAAACATCCTACACAAACCTTCACCTATTTTCAAGAAAAAGAAAACAGTTCTGAATTAATGAAACAAAACAATCCATGCTGTGAGAAATCTTTTTGTTATGAAAATGATAGTCACAGTGATGAATGTTTTCCCTCTGATTTCCACTTTGAAATTTCTGATATTGACCAAGAAAATCTTAAGTGCAAATCACAGAAATTTCATGAAATTTATAAAGAACCTGAACTTTCTGTAGATGGAAACATACACAAAGATTTTGAAGAACTAGAAGACTACAGTGAGTCATGTGTAGAGGGAAATGTTCCAAATCAGCATAAAAAACTAGAAGACAGCATTAAGCCATTCATAGACAGAAACTTGCAGGGCCAGCATGGGAAGCTATATAACAGTGAGTCGTTTATAGACAGAAACACTGAAAATCAGGTTAAAGTGCCAGATAGTAATGAGTCATTTACAAACAGGAACATTCAGAGCCAGCATAAGATACTAGGTGGCAGTTATTCACTTAAAAACATCCAAAGCCAGCATAAGGAGCTAGAAGATAGCTCTGGATCATTCACAGACAAAAACATTCAAAATCAGCAGAAGATAGAAAATGACACAGAGGTACAGGCAGACAGAAATATTCAAAACCAACAGAAGAAATTAGAAAATGACATTAAATCAGTGATTGACAGAAACATCTGGAAGCAGCAGGAGAAGGGAGAAGATGACACAGAGTCACAGAAACTAGATGACACAGAAGTACAGACAGACAGTGATATCCAGAACCAACATAAGAAATTAGAAGATGACATTGAATCACTGGTTGACGGAAACATTCATAACCAGCAGGAGAAGGGAGATGATGATTTCAGTGCCATCTTCAAATTCTTCATACTGGCTGTGAATATTTCTGTCTGTAGGTGACTCTATGTCACTGGTTGTCAGGAACATTAATGACCAGCAGGAGAAGGGAGATGATGATATAGAGTCACCTACAGACAGAAATATTCACAGCCTGTATGAAGAATTGGAAGATGGCACTGAATCACTGATTGACAGAAACATTAATGACCAGCAGGAGAAGGGAGATGATGTTATAGAGTCACCTACAGACAGAAATATTCACAGCCAATATGAAGAATTTGAAGATGACATTGAATCACTGGTTGACAGAAACATTCATAACCAGCAGGAGAAGGGAGATGATGATATAGAGTCACCTGCAAACAGAAATATTCACAGCCAGTATGAAGAATTGGAAGATGGCACTGAATCACTGGTTGACAGAAACATTCATAACCAGCAGGAGAAGGGAAAAGATGATACAGAGTCACCTGCAGACAGAAATATTCAAAACCAGTATGAAGAACTTGAAGATGGAACAAGCTCTTCAGAGAACAATTACAGTGAAACAGAATCTTCCAGGGATGAAAGCCTTGATGGAATTGTGAAAAGTATTGATGACTCTGACCACTCAGAAGATATTGGTATTGAAGGAGACAGTGATTTTGAATATGATGAAGATGTAGTGGATGCACCAAACCCAGTGGCTATTGAGCTTCAGTGGCCAGTGGGGACTTTACCAGATGCTTACCTAGAAGATCTCCCAATTGTAGATGTCATGGATACCATTCTGGAAGAACCTGAGGAAGATTTGGAGGAACTAGAAGGTGATAATGACAGTTTAGCTGCTTTACATAATGCAAATAACAGTGAAGAAACATTGAGCTTGAACTGTTTGGTGGATGATACAAGAGAATCCTTATGGTTCAGAGAAGTTTTAGAGTCTGAAAGTCAGTGTGGTAACATTAAAGCAGACACACTTAAATATGATTCAAAAATCGATACAATTGAAAAGAATTCTGAGTTGGAAATCCAATCTAAAGTAGAAACCCCTATTTGTGGTTATAAGTGTGAAGAAGTTTCTGAACCTGATGATCAATTTTACAGAGAAGAAGAGGAAGAAGAATATTGTAGATCTGATCAGAAGTTCAACTTCTCTGAAGAAACATGTAGATCTAGTCACCAGTTCCAAGAAATATCTCATCAACTGTATGAAACTAGTAAAGAAATTTCGATATTCAGTCCTACATTTAATAATGCCAAAGCAGAAATCAGTGTGTCCAGCAATTCTGAAGAGGAAGCATCTAGTCACTGGTTTGAGACAATTGAAAAAACACCCTGTCAGTTTGGCAGCACCACAAAATACTCACCTGGGCAGCTTTTAAAACAAAAGGTAAATGACAATGAACAAGAAGTTGATATTTTCACTGGTCCTGAAAATGTTCTTCCAGACATTCCAGTGATCATCATTAGTAGCTATGATGATGAATGCAAATGAACTAATGAAGTGTGTTTTACTGAAGACATTTTCAAAAAAGATAATTGAACTAAGGGTCAGTGAAACTCAATACAGCAGTGTTAATTTGCTGAAGGATTGTAAGGCAGCCTCAAAACAGTGCTTCAAGGAAATCTGATATCATTCACTTTACAGCATTCCAGATTGAGAATCTAAATTACAGTTATGAGAGCAGTAATGTTCTGATAAACATGTTTATTATCTTCATATTGGACAAGGGCGATAAGAACAGTTAACATGTTTTCTTACTATGATGAGAGTGAAACAGAGCATCTTCATTAACTTTTGATAGATTGTAACTCATGTATGTGCTAAGTGCAGTTCTCACTCCCTTAATGCTGCAAGTTTCTGTAATATGGCTTTGCCAAAAACATTTCCAAACTATTTCTGAAATGATTTACCCTAGTCATTTGCGAGTAGCAGGATTTTTTGTATGGGTTTTTCTGGTTTTGCAATTTAACAAAATATATATACATGTATAATGCAAGAGACAGTTATATGATAGGTTCAAAAATAAGTGAAAAGTATATTAAAAGTATTAGAAACAAAAGTTTACTCCAACACTCACACATATTTCAGTGCTAATATATTTAACATAAATAATTTAAAATTTCACTAATTGGTTGGATTGATAGTGGTCTAAAACCAAACAAAAGTGTGTGCCTTAGTAATAGAAGCTACTTACAGCAGAAAAATGGTTAGGCATCAGTTTGTTTTTACAATAAATCCAAACTATTTAAAAAGGTATTCAGTCTTATCACATACTCTGAGATGTTTGACTTTTCAACCCACCATACTTTAAATTCCAAAATGAATTAGTATAAGTAACCACATCATGTAATTAAAACATTTCTTAAATGTCTTATGAATTGATTTTATTAATTTTATCGACATTCCAATTTGTTTATTTGCATTATGACTGTTTATAGTCTAGTGTAGATAATGCCAATTGATCTCTTGAACTTTAAGGACACTGAAGTTATAGAACTGGAACACTGAGCAAACAGAGCAATATGATTTCTAGGTTGTGACATAGTAAATCACATGATAATTCTACTTCTGGTTTCAAGCAAAACTTTTGAGCTGCCAAATGCCCCAGTGTGTAAATTGCTCAGAAACTTGTCCAAAACTGTCATTTCATGTATAAGTTTCCAATGAATGAGACAATTAACTACACTGTATAGTAAGTAAAATATTTTATTCAAGCAAATACTTAAAAGTTACATTCATTCAACAACATTTGACCAATTTTTACTGTTTCACATCCCTCTAACCTAAGCCTAATAAAAGTTAGGTGGAAAAACATTTGCTCTACATTCATCAAGTTGTGCCAAAAATCTTTATAAAAACTAAATATGAAACAATTTCAAACAGCAATGCTAGAATAAAAAACTGAACATATACATTGCATTGCACTTACATTCATTGTTGGAAAACATTGTGTGAACAAAACAATATAGTAAAACACATAAATGTTACTTATTAATTTATGAAAATAAATGTGAGTGAGAAAAAGTACATCAAGGTAATTCAAAATAAGGATAAGAAAATACAAAACAATTTCTTTTTTATAGTTACTCAACTACTAATTAAAGAGACAAACAAGATAATGTAAGGCAAGGGTGTAAAATTTAGGTCACAGTAAATAACCAAAAGCAAATTGTCAGACAGAAATATTAAATGGAAGAAAATTGTTCATTTAATCCTGAAGGGGAACATTCAACCGAAGCAGACTTTAAGACAACTAGTTTGAGATGTGTTTGTCATATACTGCATAATTTGTGGTTTTTACAACCTTTTATATTTTGGTGAGACATTTCATGAACACAGAAAACATTAATGGTAATATTGATGAGCCTGTCCTAACATTTTTTCTGGTGTGTGTTTTGAACAGCTCGTATAGGCTGGATACCAGATGGTATTGGATTGCTCATAGCCCATTCTTGAATGGAGGTCATGACTGCTTATGTTTAACATCTTGGAGTTGTGCTGACTTTCAGGTTTTCTCTTGCAGCTCTTCTTTTAATTTCCCATTCACACTGAGACCATCTGGGTACTGATTCTGGAAATGAGCAGAAAAACATTAAGCTGAAGTGGAAACAAAATTTCTAGTATTCCATACCTACTTAATGCAAGAAGTGTTTCAGACAAAAATAATATAGATTCTGACATGTATAGCTTCATAGATTGACAACAAGTTCTTGATTTTAATCACCAGTCTCAGCCTGGCTTGACAATTCTTGCAGTAAACTACAGAGAGCTAATGTCAATTGTACTATATCATTTGCCCATTTTATTGTACTTTTTTTTCTGTTATTACATAATATCGCAATCATTATTATTAAAGAAGTTTTGTTTCATGTCAGATGATTTCATAATACAGTTAGGCCTACTTGTCAGATGATTTCATAATACAGTTAGGCTTACTTGTCAGTTCAACTGGTACCTTGTCTTGTGTGTTAACATTGTCAGGCTTGGCATAAATAAGGGTTCTCCAGATATTTGCTATATCTAGCTGTAGCACCATTATTGGTTATTTTAACTGGCTCTTGCAAGAAAGTTCTTCACACGTGCTATTTTTGACTGTTGCCTCACATATTCGTTATGTTTCTTGCCAGTCATGTGGCTGGCAGATTCTCCCATGCTTCCAATATTGAACAATTTCTGATGTATCCAACAAAGTTTTTTTTGTGGCATTGATTATGGTTTTTTTATTAGTCAGTATGACTGAAAGGCACAATTCCTCATTGTTATTAACATTTGTATTATGTTCTGATAATTCTAATCTCGCAGTTAAACCAATAAAGCACTGTAAAAGGTACCATTTGCAGTGATGCCAGTACACGTGTACATGGAAAAGGTTGGCCTCTTTATGTGAATGATGTCATGCATATGACATCTGGGGACTTTCCAGTGTTTATTATTAGTTCACTGATAAAAAGAAATCCATTAGTTTTCATAACATAAACAATGCTAATTATTTAAAATCAGAACTATTTAAACAAAAATAGTAAATTTCAAAACCTGTCTATGTTTTCAAAGCTATTTTTATACAATTCCAGGGCTTATTCTAATTTGAAGCATTCTGAAATAATTTGGAGGTGTACGGTTGCGTACAATCCCTGTAATTATTTATCATTTGTGGTCAAAAAAGCAACCTTTTTTAATATTACTCCAGTGTAATATTTATCATTTTTAACTTTTGAACTTAACCACTGACGCTCCACATGAGTCCTTGCAATATTTTGTTTACATGCAAATGAAAGCAGCAGTAATGTGGAGGCACTTACTTGTCTTTCCCTATTGAACACACTCACTAGTACCATTTCAACTGGTTTTCTACTTGAATCTGATCAAAACAAAGGTAACTACGTGTTACACTAAATCATTTATCTAAAGTTCCACATAGCAGTATTGATAATAAATTTCTAATATATATAATGTCATTCTTACCAGGAAGATGTAGTAAATGGTGGAGTAAAGATACATAATCTGCACTAAAATTTAACATTCAGTTTCAGTTAAGACCACAAAGTGCAAGTAATTAAATATACACTACCAGTATCATTTGGTTAGTTTAGAATTTGATTGCTTTTACCACTAGTGCTACTCTGTTCATCCTATTTACTGTTCCTATTATACACAACAAATTGAACCACATAATTCAATTATGTATATTTCTTAATTTGTAACATGTACTATGTAGTCAGTTCAGATCTAGACTTTACATTTAAGACTAATATTGTTGGACTTGAAAACACATCTAAGGAATAGAGAGTACACTATAGGCTATTAATTAACAAGTATTAAACGCTCGCAAAATGACTAAATTTCATAAAATTAGTGGTTCACTTAGCCCTAAATTTAGTTTCTGCTTCTACTTGTGACTGATAATTTTAAATTATTTTTGTTCTAATCAAATTTAAAAGTAGAACTATTCAACTAGAGATGAAATGTTTTAGTAGTTAGTTAGAAGGGAGCCTCAGCTAAGTGTTTTAGGTCTAAGGCTTAACAGTGTATTGACCTCATTATTGCAGATTTTTTCATTGACACCTACACTGTGGCTTTAATTAATCCATTTTGAATGATCACATAGCACTGGCTTTGAGCTGTTATAAGAAGTCTGACTTTTTTTTTTCATTGTTACTGGGTTATTAATGCAAATACTTGAAATATTAGTTGTAATGTATTCAGCCATTTCACTTTCAAATGTTTGGAGCTGGAAATAGAACTATCATGTGATACTTGATGTCAAACTTTGGAACAGAATAAAAATACTTTGTTTAATGAATGTTTCTGTGTTTCACAGTAAAATAACCTAATGCAAGTTATTTTTGCCTTTGGATAAGTTTATAATAAAAAGCAAGGATGAATGAGAAATTTTCTGTGGAACTAATGTTATGATGTACAAAGCTCAATAACACTTTATAAGCATTAACCACATTCAAATATAGGAAGATTTGATAATGCTTCTTGTAAGCTGTTAAAAATTTACCTGTGAATCATAATTTTTGGGAAATGATATTGGGTTTGATATTTTTTAAGCTCTCAATAGGTGTGATTTGTTTATATATATATATATATATTACAAAACTCATAGTATTACTGTTTTAACAGTTTAATTAACAGAATGTGACAGCTTTCAACAGTCTTAGCTATTTGTATCAGAACTCTAAGGTTGAGCTGTTTTTTGGGTTACATTGTCATATTTTTCAATCAAGGAGAGAAAAAATGTTATGTCTTTAATCATCTGTGTTAAAGGCAGAACTACTTACGTACAAGCAAAGCCTAAATCAGAAAGTTAATACCACCACCCCCCCAAAAAAATGCAAATGAAGTGGGGGTGTTCTATAGCTTCAGCCAGTTGTCATAAGCCTACTACCTGGCATTCTGTTTCAGTAACATATATTTTTGTTTCATTAGAATATAATTGTTTAAAATATAGAAATTTAGATTATTTTAAATTATGAAAGATTCTACTAATATTTATTTATAATTCAAATTAGGAATAGAGCAAGGTTATGAATATGAATATTAAATATAAAATGGTTAAGGGAATGTCACAATCATTTTATGGAAATATTCTACAAAAATTGTAAAAGAGAATATGCACATATTAATAATCAGGATAGTAAACTCAAATAAGATATGAAGTTTAAAAATGTTACCAGGCTTATTCTGATGGGTTGGCTGCAGAGTTGCCAATAGTTTGTGAACAAAAAATATGGCATATTCTAACACTGTCGACAAATCATAAAGTAGCAAGAAGTGTTTTTTCTCTTAATGATGTCAGTGCAAAAAAAAATTATCCAGTGTATTTTAGTAAAAACAGAATTGTAAGGTTGACAACTTTGGTTGGTGTCATACTTTCATATTTTTGAGATCATCTCCACTGAACTTGGTTCTGCAAATTGGTTTATTTTTGACATGGTTTAATTTGGTTGCCATTTTCTTCAACATGGGTGTTGAACCTTGTATCTCCCCTATATGGAAAGCTCTAAAATAAATTAACTCAAATCAGTGTTAGCAATACTACTGTTATGATGAATAATCTGGATGTTGTTTGACAAATACTTGAAGTTATATTCTCATTACCAAAAAATATTTTTTTAGACTTTGCTGCTGCCTAGCTTTAGTAACCCAAACCCAGTTATTAGCCTAAATATGATCATGGTTAGATCTAGCTAGTCAGAAACAATATATAAACTTGTAATTGCATATTTCAAAACCTAAAGTTATTCTATGATCTGAAAAAGTGAACTGAGACCTGTACAGATCTATTAGTATAAGGATTATAAAGAAGCATTAAAATATGTATAAGGGCTTTAATCTGTAAGTTCAATGAACTGAACCTTTTAATTTGAAAAATATTCACGAAACATTAGAGTGTGAAGTACTTGAAAAAAGTCTAAATTAGACACGAGGTTTTAGAACCCTGTAATATTTCCTACAAAGGTTAAATCTTTATGTTACTGATACATATAAAACATTAGTAGAGAATCCCTTTTGTTATGGTGACGATAAATAAATGAAGTTGGTGTATTATACTTCCAAGTTGTAAATTTGCTAATGGTGCTTAAAATATTTTCTTGTTTTGAGGTCTTTGTATGGATTTTTTTTATTTAAAGTTTAAGTTGTCTCTTATGTAATTTATTTTATTTTCTTATTATTATTCATTGTGAAAAAAATGATCTGTCAAAATAATTTACATAGTATACACGTACCTCAGACAATTGTCATTGCTATCCAGTTTTCAGATGTTGTAATAACAACATGATAATCATCTAATCTACTGTCCTGGTAAGAAAATTATTGCATATGCACATGGTAAAGTATTCCTTAATGATTTAGTTATTTTGTGTATATTTTTTATTACAAATGGGTAAAAGTTAGAACTTAACAGTTCTGGATTATTTATATGTACCTGAGCTATATGATTCCATAGTTTTAGTCTTTAAAACCAGTTAATAGTGCAAAATTGAGTAAATGTGAACGAAACCAGCTACACCTGTACTGATGTACATAACTTATAATGCATGGTGTAGTTTCCTAAGGAAAAAACAAAAATGATTTAAGTGTAGCTTACTGTGATCCGTCCACATTCACAGACAATTCTTTAATTTTGTTGAGTACAGTGCAGCAAATTTTTGTGTGTATAAGTGATGATTGCACCAATCTCTTATAGAAATAAAAAGTTATTCACAATCAGTCTCAACCATGTTTGATTCTCAAAAGTTTGACTCAAATTTCAAAATTTTAAAGAAAAAAATAGAACAAGGCTGTTTCATAACAATACTTTTTGTTTTATTAAAATAACTAATTACATTTTACAGCAACTTCTCAGTATGGTGTCAATTACATACCACTTCAGTAATGAATAATTATACACAAAAGCTGTACAGGTATGTCTAGCAATTCAAAAATGTGTACAATTATTCACAGATCAGTTGAGATTTTATTCTTGCTATCATTAAAAGTTGATCCTCAATATTTAAACATGTAAAAAAATGTATCTTTGGGTACATTAAAACTACATAAGATGAATTTAGCTTTTTCATTACAATTTCAATTATTTTACTAACAATGTTTTTTTCATTCTACCACTCATAATATAAGGATAAATGTATTATTTTTATGTTAATTTCACAAAGTTATTAACTCTTCTAATTGCTAGTGCACCAAAATACCTTGTTTTAGCACAAAATCTTCATAGGAATTATTCTAATTCCCATTATAAAATGTTTATCTAACCAGGTTTCATTAATTACACTTTATAACTTTTACACATCTGCCTCACTTTAACTCGTTCACTAAAGTATAGTGTGTATTTAGTAATGTTTGAAAGCTTTTGCTTCTTTCAGCTTGCTTAGTTTCACCTAAAACTGCCTCTTTTCTTTCTTCCACACAATCACCAGATGACTTTTATTACAGTTAAAACAAACATCCAGAACAGGAGCAGAGTGGCCTTGAAGTTCATTCACACATGGCTTGTCATTTGTTCCACATCAAAGATAGACACACACATATCTTCACAACCATTCACTAGGTAGTTGTACAATGATAATTAAGAACCCATTTTTTTCTCTTTGTATTAGAATATCTGTTAAAGAATAAAATTAGTAACATGACAAATTGTTTGAGAATTCCTTATTGTACAAAATTTGCAAATTTTTGCTTGTGCTATTGTTACAGTAAACCACAAAGTTCTCCAGTCTTCTTCAGTATACCCTTTAAAATACACATAGGCAAGGTTTGAAAGTATTAGAAAATAGAAGCACAAAAATATGAGAATTGGATGTAGTCAACTATTCAACTGGGTGGAGCTTGTAAAGGCTGAAAAAGCTAATTTTGCAACATCAATCTTAAAAGTATCAACTCAAAACTATTGAAATTTCATAATTTGAACACAGGTACTCTATTTGAATAGAAGTGGTTGGAAGGCTTTGGAGAATTCCAGAAATGTACAAAACAAAGGCTGTCTCTCTTCATTACTGCAACTTGGGGTTATCAGTGCTGTGTTTGCTTTAAGAATTAACTATTTTAAATAATAATTATGTCTTTAGACATCTACAGTGTTGTATCTTCTGTTTGTAAATATCTTATTACTATAAAAGAATGTGTGCCTTATATTCCCATTAACACATAAATACTGCACTAACTACAATTAATAGTAAAAGGTAAAAAAAAAAACTTACTAACACAAGCACCCTGATGGAAAAAAAATAACTGGACAGAATGAACACTTCAGATTTTGAGATGATGGTAGCAAGGTTTCAATGACATATTTTTTCTTCAAAAGAAGGTTGACATAACTACAGGTGATGCATAAATACTAAACATAATAATAATGTAGAAATGCAAAGAAACACGTCATCATTTATCTCCTTCTCTACCCACAAAGTTGTCATAAATTCACAATGGGACATATGGGTGTCTTATCATACATTCAGATATAGTTAGTAGATGACAGTAGTTGTGGATATAAATAGACATCCTTCCTGTTTCATACCTAATGTCACTAATCCCAGTAGGTGACATGTCTCAGTCTTGGTTTTTCTTTATGTACCAGAAAAGCATATGATTCCCACTCTCATAACTTTAATACTCCTTTACTGGTGACTTTAGATATAGTCTATAAAATACCTTCAAGATGAATTTCCCATAGAAATTAAAGAAAAACAAAGCTTTCTTAAATACGATAGACATTTCGTACCAATTTTTCCTATAGCATTAATTTATTACAAATTTGATATGTAAAGAGAATGTTGGGAATGAACCTGATGCTATAATTAAGTTTTGACAACAACTTTGTTTTTTACTACAACCTTCCTAAGTAATCAAAGGTGATTAATAATATTTTTGTGTTTATGTTAATGTTGTTATAAAAAACAAATGCCTTTTAAAGTGAAAGTTAAAAATTGGGCTATGAAATTTCTAACTTCTTGTTAGAATGTTTTTTTTTATTGTGCCTTAGAATGTAAAAGTCAAGATTACTGTACCAGTAGGAATGTAAGAATGCAAGTGTATCAATTTGCTAATATTTAATAATTAATGTAACTTTCAATATATATTATATCTTGATTATCTTTTAACAATATAGGAAAGAAAATTTTATTTTCGAATCATGTTTTTAAAATAGAGAAATAATTATGAACTTCCAATTTACCTACTTAATTAATGAATCAAGTGGAACGAGATTTTTTTTTAAAATGTTGTTACACCTTCAATATTATAAGACAATTAGAGAATGCTATAACATTAAATTTTATCATTAGAGATAACTACCAATTTCTTCCACAAATGATGTTCCAAAAGAGTAATATGAATAGTTCTTGATGTTTTATATCTAAAGATTTATATAGGCTCATAGCAATGCAGTTCTTTGTAAGAAAAATTACCAATATTTGTGGGGAGGGTAATTGCAATATATAGGGCAACTGGCTGATGCCCTGTAATTTTAGGATACCCCACTTTTGTAAATATTCAAACACTAGCAATGGGTATTCAAGAAAAATATTAAAAGAATTATTTTATATGGTAAAGGTTTAGAATGTCAAGGTCTAAGCATATATTTCTATTTTTTATGAAACAAATTGTTATAAAGCTTGTGACTTGCATTGACATCAGGCTGTAAATTACCCCTTTTGCAAACCTTAGTTATACTCTCTCAATTTCTCTAGTGAGGAGATTAGTGTAAGTTATGCACCACTTTTGATTGATTAAATACCTTTTATTTTCTCTGTGTATTTTAAATGTATTTGAGTATAGTGGATAACACCCTGAGTGAATCAGCTAAATTTAGATCCTAATATTCAGACACAATATTCAGAAATTAGGCTATCAGAAAGACTAGGAATCTTTTATGGACTTCCTAAAGTGCATGAAGAAGAATGTTCATCAAAGCCTACAGGTTTAAATATTGGATCTTGTAATAACACATTGGCAGGTTATTTGGCTGGCTTGAAGACACTTTGAATTCTGTAAAGAAATTCAAATTTTAAAGTTTGTTAATAAGGTTTCTTGTGCTAGTTTTGATGTTAAGTGTATTGTTGCGTCATCGAGGTCACGTGACTGGTGTGGCGCCCTCTATTTTCTAGAACTATCTTGTTTTTTCATGAATGCTCTAGTATTTACTTGCTAGGGTAGGCGGGTATATAAAAGAGAGAATTGTAATGTGTGAATAGACAGTGAGTAATTGAACTGCAGTTAGAGAGCACGAGAGACGTTACAGCGTTGTTTAGCGCGATTGTTGAAGTTGGAGTGTATCGCGGAGTTATATTCGGAAATAATAAACCAGTTTTATTAAGAAAGAACTTGTGTCGCTTAAGTTTCGTTGGAACGAAGTTACGTAAAGTTAATTAACAAACGGAGACGTAACAATATAAATAATGAATAACAAAGGTCCCAAAGCAGACTTGTGAGGGACCCTGCTAATTACACTCTCTGTCATAAGTATTCCTATTTAACACCATACTTTGCTTTCTACAGCTAGAATAATTCTGTACTCATTCTTAATATTTCCACCAGTTTTGTAAGAATACAACTAACAAATCAATTTCTTGTGTGACACCTTATTGTATTAAAATCTTTCAACTGGGATTCCTCATCCAAGAAAGGTAGTGGCCCAATGAAAAAAAATTCTAACAGATTTTAAAGGGATGAAACACCTTTTTTCTGAAGCTATGCCTAAAATTAATAATTAAAGGCTAACTTTTAAAATTATTTTCTAACTGACACTAGGTTATAACACCTTGCTTACAAGAAAAGTCAAATTGACATACCTCTACAGAGGGTTTTTCGTAATCTATTATGATAATTAGCACTTCCAACAATGCCTCTGGCCACTTTTGTGGTCTGTGACTAAACACATTAAAAGCCCTGACCTTTTGTTTTATTTAATTCATTTGAAGTGTGGTTATTAGCAAGTACATATTGCACCTAAAATTGATCCTTTTTGGGAGGGTTACATTAAGTACTTTCCAATGTAAAATTTTCTATTCCACAATTTTAAAAGCATGCACAGAATCAAGTTTAACATTTGAAAAACACAATTATTTGCAGCATTGAACCATGTTGGTGTAGTTAGGAAGACATGATTCCAGCAGAAAAAAAAGTATGTGGTACTTCACCAATTTTTTGCCCTGCTGGTGATACAACATTTCAAAATTGGTATTGAACATGTCATAAAAAGTTTTCCAAAATATTTATGATGCTTTCAGGTTACAGCTAAAATGGTAAGTTGATGATCCAGAGAGTCCAAAAAAGATTTTAGTAGGAACATACTTCTTTCTTTGTTATAATGATCAAACTAGTAAAAAAAACAACCACCAAGGTTTATTAACCCTAAAATTACCCATGGTTGTTTTTATGAACCCCCATTTTACATTTTAAACCTGTTTTTCTCAACTATTTATATACCAAATTCTTGTTGATCCAAGACATTGTGGGTTATATGGTCCTAAATAACATATTAGTCACACTAAAAATGTAAACAACTATGCTGCTAATATTACTGCTCATTCCAATAACCTATACTAGGGTCATATATGTATTTATTATTAAAGATCATTGAATTACCATAATTTTTTATTAGTTCTTTACATTTACTGTTAATAACAGGAAAAGGCATAAAATTACTCAGTATGATACAATACGTGGACCTCACCACTAGTGCATGTTATAAAAACAAAATGATAATTGGAAGGTTAAATTTCTACTAATTTAAACTATTCGTGCAATAAAATTTATAAAATGAGACATGAGGCTCGTATTAATTTTACAATTGTTTTCAATAAAAATGCCAAAAGTATTGCTGAAATGGCATTACACAACTAATTTTTTAATCACCAGATCTTCCTCAGTACTAAGAACAACAGATAAATTAGCATCTTTAGTAGTATCATTTACTTCCTAAATGGAAAACAGTCTCCTACAACTTCAAGAAATTCTTCTGGTTTTCAGAAATTAATTAAGTCTTCTATAACTAGTCTGTTTTATTTGATAGCAGAAGTGATCTGCCTGTGCATGTTCTTATCATTGTCAATAGCCTGATCAGGCAACCTATAGAAAATGACAATAAATATTTTTCATCTCCTTTCTTTCGTGAAAACCAACACATTCCACATTTTCCCGACTTCAAAAAAATCATCTCTTAAAAGTTTTTAGCTTACTTATAACAAACTAAATTGCCTCAGCTTCACTTTTATTAATATGGATTAATGAAAGACCTTAAATCCTTCATCTAAAATAATGGCTTTGTTATCTTAATTTAGCCAGAACTTGATAATTCCATAGATATGTTATATGCAGGCTCTCCAGCATTCCTAGTATTTCCTAGTTTTTTCCTAGTTTTTTC
>NW_013666509.1:112976-114308 GCF_000517525.1 Limulus polyphemus
CACTTAAACTTAACAAACTTTATAACACATGTCATAAATCACAGTGGTTCACACATTTTATTTACGGTGCCTACTGTTCGTTTGACCCAATTATCTATATCTTCAATCTATCTGCATATTTATCTATCTATCGCTGGTTTTCTTTGCCAGGCTTATATACTAAAAAAAGCGGGCGTCTAGCAAACGCTGGGACATTCACCAGGTTACTCCATAAGTTATGATCCTTCTAGAAACTTTAGCGCGCATGCTCCAAGCGTCGCGTGACTTCCGTTGTCATAACAACACAATCAAGTTGTACAGTTTCATCATTGACTATGATACTGTTCAACATGAAAGGAAAATCTGTAGAAAGTACATGTCGAAAACAGTGCTGCCACTCACGGTCGTAACGACGACACGACAGTAAAACGTGGGCTATTGTGACTTGAGTCTACAAAGGCTACACAGTGGTGGGTCAGTACCAGATAAAAGAAAACAATGAGTTAAAAAACTGTGACCAATGCGTAGCCTTGCCAAAACAACTTCTTCCTTCTGATCCTTACCAAGCAGACAGACTTAGCTGTGGTGTCAGCGAGCTCCTTCCCGCGAATACTGACATGGCCAGGTATCCAGAAAAACTGGATGGAAACAGAAAATAAAGAAAAATGGGCCAGGCATTTTTGAATATTGACAAGAACAGGTTGAGACCTAATGTGAAGCGATTCAATGGCCAGTAGACAACTAAAAGAGTCAGTGTTAGAGTACAATCAGTGTACTGCATAGCTTCTACATGATTCAAGGCAAGAGAAATGACATTCAACCTGGCAGTGAACACAGAAACTGTAGAGGAGATCCTGTGAGCAACCAGTGAGCCACAAAAAACGATTGCAGAACCCAAAGAGTCAGTTTCGAACAATCTGTATAAACGGGAACAGAAGAATTGTTCAAAAGATATTCAGGACAGAGAAGACGGTACTTCCATTCGGGAGTATTTGCCTTCCTCAGAGGACTCAAAGAAGGGTCACATTTGTAGATGGTAATAAGCCATGGTGGGATGGGCTGACCATTGGAGAAAGCAATGTCATCAAATGACAGACCCGATTAAGCCAGCTGTGCCTGGATACGAAGGCCAAAAGGAAGAATGACAGACCATCTATTCTGAATGAGCATAGCCCATTAAGGAAGGAAGGCACAATCCAAGGTGGGATGCTGTGGTAAGAATCAAAACTTTGTAGCGTATTGTAAAGAAAGTTTCAAACAGCGAAGGTGAAGAGTAGGTTCATGGGACTCAGTGTACAAACTCTGGACTGGAGAAATGTGGAAAGCCCCTGTGGAGAGCCAAAGTCCCAGATG
>NW_013666509.1:114324-118401 GCF_000517525.1 Limulus polyphemus
AAAGCCCCTGTGGAGAGCCAAAGTCCCAGATGGTGAATGGGATCCAACATCTTTAGGGCAGAGGCTCTGGCAGAACCATAGACCAGAGATCCATAGTCCAGTTTGGATCGAATGAGGGCACAGTATATCTTGAGCACAGAACATCAGTCTACTCCCTAAGAGGTGGAAGATATGACACAGGTGATGTTCAGTGCCCTTGTACATTTGGTACACAGCTGCTTGATCTGAGAAATGACAGTAAGCTTACAATCAAAGATAAGCTTCAAGAACTTTGCCTCAACATCCACGGGAAGAACCACATTGCTGAGACAGAACTCAGAATCGAGATGTAAACCCTGTTGGTGGCAAAAGTTCATGCAAACGGTTTTGGAGAAAGAAAAGGTAAAACAGTTTACTGTGGTCCACTTCAACATGAGATTGAGAGCAGTTTGTTTGTTATGGATTTCGCACAAACCTACACGAAGGCTATCTGCACTAGCCGTCCCTAATTTAGCAGTGTAACACTAGAGAGAAGGCAGCTAGTCATCACCGCCCACCACCAACTCTTGGGCTACTCTTTTACCAACAAATAGTGGGATTAACCATCACATTATAATGCTTCCATGGCTGAAAGGGCGAGCATGTTTGGTGTGACGGGGATTAGGACCTGCAGGTTGTGAGTCAAGCGCCATAGCCACCAAGCCATGCCGGGCTGGACAATTTGAAGCTGCTGCTCAATGAACCTCATATTCGAGGACCGACATGAAATCTGGAATTCGTCGACATAAAGGCTGTTTGTAACCATAAGAAGTTGTTTAGTGATAGTCCCATAAATGCCATACCTCCAAGTAATGTTGTAAGCCTTCTCAAAATGTTCTCTCTTGAGAAAAGCTTTCCTGATCAAGGTTTCAAGTCGAATCAGGTGGTCCATGGTGGAGTGCTGTTCAAGGAACCAAACAAGACGAGCATTAACCATCCTCTCCAAGATCTTTCAGAGACAGCTAGTCAAAGCAACTGGACAATAATTAGAAGGAATCTTGGGATCCTCCCCAGGCTTAGAAAAAGGTAGGACAATAGCCTTGTGCCAAGCATCAGGAAAACTTTCTCCTGCCAGATCTGGTTAAAGACAACCAGAAGAAGAGCAAGAGAAGCATGAGAGAGATGGCAGTGCATTTCATAGTGAATATAATCAGGTCTGACCAATGTACTGCCAGACCAATGAAGAACAAATTTAATTTTCACCAGTGTAAGGGGTGATAATAGTCACAAAGACGATCGACCAAAAAAGAAAGAGGTAATTGCTCTGCTCGAGCCTTGATGGCCAAGAAGGTGGGGGAAAACACAGAAGTGCTGGAAAGATGAGAAATGCTTTCACTGAGAGTATCGGCGATGTTCAGAATATCAGCAAATTCCCGGCCATTGGAGAGATAGATAGAAAGTGGATTGGAAGCATATCTCCCTTTAACCTTCCAAATCTTGTTCCATATGACTTTGGAACTGATGGTATAAGATATGCTTATTGTGAAGTTAATCCCAGATTCCTTTTGGCCTTGACATCTGACTTGCTGAGCATGGGCTCAGGCCCGCTGGAAAGCAATGCAGCCAGAAAGAGTGGGATACCTGCAAAAGGTATCCAAGACCCATTTCTAGGCCTTCTGTGTCTTCTGGAAGACTGGAGACCACCATGGATGAGGATACCATGGGAAACGTGTTGAGGTTTTGGGTATAGAACGAACAGCTGCTTGAATGATGCAATCACTTACTGCCTTCACACAGTCATTAATAGATGGAAGACTACCCACAGCAGGATCGAGTTCCAAGAGAGAGGTAACAGAGACCCAGTCAGCCTGGTCCAACTTTCGCCATGGCACTCTCCCTCAAAACAATAGAAAAATTATCACTGCCCCGTGGGTCACTGTCAACCCTCCAAGAAACATGAGAAAAAAGTGAAGAGGAACAGATAGATAAATCAGTAGCAGCAAAAGACTGACTAGATGCATGAAATATATATATAAAACCTGTACTGAAGAAAGTCAGTTTATGATCCGAGAGCATACACTCCACGGAACGACCCCTCCCATCAATATCAGCACCACCTCAAAGGGGATTGTGTCCATTAAAGTCTTCCTGGATGAAAAATGGTGGTGGCAACTGTTCAGTAAGAGCATCAAAGTCTGATTGATCATAAGTTTCTCCAGAAAACAGGTAGAGAGAACAAACAGTGATTGTACAAGCCAAGGAGATATTGACAGCTACAGCCTCCAATGATGTATTGAGTGGCACAGACAAGATAGGTAAGTGCTCGTTAACCAGCAGTGCCACCCCTCCATGAACTCGTCCATCACACAACCTGTCATTTCAGTATAAGGAAAACTGCTGAAAGGTGACAGTATCAGCAATTTTGAGAGATGTTTCCTGTAAGGAGAGACACATGGGATGAGAGGAATCGATCAAGGCCTTAATGTCATCCAAATTAGAACGAAATTCTCGACAGTCCCATCGTATCAAAGATGATATGTTTATTTAGGTGGAGGAGGAGTGGGCAGAGAACCCTTCTGTTTACTACCACGCCATTCTTCTATATTAGAAGGAGGTCTATCGACCTCCATGGGTTGAGTTGGCAGATCTCTGTCAGTAGAAGTAGATCCCAGTGACTGAGAGCGTGAACGAATAATCGTTCTGTATCTCGGGGCCGAATAAGATGAACCCGAGGAGACACTGGAAGCTGAAGCCAAAGGAGATTAACCCATGCAGTCACTGAAAGAAATGGTGGGGACAGAGACAGGAATAAACATTGGTTTGTCAACTCTTTTTATCCACAGAGTGGAAAAGACTCCTCAAATGGTGTGAGAAAGACGCTGAAGGAGGCACAGAAAGGTCCATCTGCACTCCCACTGTAGCAGTGGAGCATAGTGCAGCAGCATATGTCCAAGATGGAGTAGGGGACAATAACTTCCGAGCCTCGGGGTAAGAAACGATGTTAACAGTTTTTAAATGCTGTACCTCTTTCTCCTCCATCCATTTAAGGTAAGATCGATAGTGAGATGGGTGGGAACCATCACAATTAACACAGTGAGTGTCCAGTTCACACTCGTAGGTGTAATGGCCACCACAATGATCACATATCACAGAACCACAACAAGATGCTTTTGAATGATCAAACTGCTGACACTGGAAACATCTGAGATGGATAGGAATATATGGCTGTACCTTACAATTAAGATAACCAACCTTGAAAGTGACAGATTGACGTGGCAATGTAAAAATAAGAACATTGGTAGGCAGCATAATTCCTTTTTTTACGAGTGGAGATACAATGCACCACAGAAACTCATTGACTGGAGAAACCAGCGAGGATCTCTGACTTGGGGATGCTCTTCAAATCCCTCTCAACAATATCTCCTTGTGAGGAATTCAAAGTAGCATGGGGAGTAACCTCAATGGGTATATCCACAATGGCCTTTGAATTCAAGAGAAGTTTGCTGTGTTTGGGTGTGGATGTTTCCACCAAGATGTTCCTAGAATGTAGCTTCTTAACTGACTTTAGAGAGCTAGCAAGCCCTTCTAATCCCTTTTTAATAAAAAAAATCATTTGCCCTAAAGGTTTGTCTGAAATGGAATGCAAGATAAAATCGAGGCCTTGGTTCAGAATGGGTTGAAGACTGCTGGTCAGAGTCTTCAAGACGTGGTAGTTTACCAATTAGCTGTTTTTTACTTTTTTTGAAGATTTGGGGGAATTCGTAATAAAAGGAGAAGATTCAGTGCCTAATGACCCCACCCACCATCGATTCCTACGAGAGGATGCACTACAATTCCAAACAAGGACACTGCAGCAACATAAGGGCTTTGTGAGAATCATACCCAAACACCAGCATCAGACACAATATCCACGACATCCATTGAGAATGCCAAACACTGGTACTCAGTTGACCCTAGCCCAACTGCACCAGCTGATTGACCTTGGGGGGCACCTCAAGGGCACAATGGTGTGTTGCCAGGCACCCTCTTTTTTAGTATATAAGCCCGGCAAATAAAGCCAGCGATAGAGAGATATGCAAATAGATTGAAGAGATAGATAATTGAGTCAAGTGAACAGTA
>NW_013666509.1:119401-119974 GCF_000517525.1 Limulus polyphemus
CCCCCAAATCTTCAAAAAAAGTAAAAAACAGCTAATTGGTAAACGACCACGTCTTGAAGACTCTGACCAGCAGTCTTCAACCCATTCTGAACCAGTGCCTCGTTTTTATCTTGCATTCCATTTCAGACAAACCTTTAGGGCAAATTATTTTTTTTATTAAAAAGGGATTAGAGGGGCTTGCTAGCTCTCTAAAGTCAGTTAAGAAGCTACATTCTAGGAACATCTTGGTGGAAACATCCACACCCAAACACAGCAAACTTCTCTTGAATTCAAAGGCCATTGGGGATATACCCATTGAGGTTACTCCCCATGCTACTTTGAATTCCTCACAATGAGATATTGTTGAGAGGGATTTGAAGAGCATCCCCAAGTCAGAGATCCTCGCTGGTTTCTCCAGCCAATGAGTTTCTGTGGTGCAATGTATCTCCACTCGTAAAAAAAGGAATTATGCTGCCTACCAATGTTCTTATTTTTACATTGCCACGTCAATCTGTCACTGTCAAGGTTGGGTATCTTAATTGTAATATGAACCCCATATGAAGCAGAAGCCAACGAGACGGAGACCAGTATGGA
>NW_013666509.1:120485-122412 GCF_000517525.1 Limulus polyphemus
TAATTGAACTGAGTATTGTTGAGTCGAGCACGTGAGACGTTCGTTGAGAATTATAGCGTTTGTTATAGAGCGACTGTTGAAATTAAGTGTATCGTAAAGTTGTATTCGGAAAGAATAAACCAGTTTTATTTAAGAAAGGACTTGTGTCGCTAAAGTTTCGTCGGAACGACTTTACGGAAAATTAACTAACGAACGGAGACGTAACAGTACGTTCAAGTGGATAAATATTAAAAAAGTATATTTCAGATTATAAAATTCTATCCAAGAGTTGATGAATAAATGTATTTACTAGAATATTCTTCATTTTTGGATCATTTGTTACTAGACCCCTATATATGAAATACAATATGGTGTCCTGTACTAAAAATGGTGAAGTTAAAACATAATTGTGCAGTTGAAAACAGTCCTTAGGAAAAGTTCTAGTAAAAGACATACATTTTTGATAACTTCAAACAATGACTGTATTGTATTGGTATAAAATTCCAAATATATTGCTCATATATGCTATTTGTTCTCGATATAATTGTAGTGAATTGCAATACTTTTGCTTCATTCCTATGCTTACCTGATTCATCCGGGAATCATGAAACCCTCATGCGATTAATCTGTTAGAACAATCGAGTAGTCTCTTGAATGAGCATAAAAGGAGTGGAGTCAGATGCCCCTCTCTCTCTTTGTTGTCTCTCACTCACTCAGTTGGTTACGTCGCCTTGTTCCATGCACAATTAAAACAAAGTCCGATCTTCTTCTTCGCACCATACCCACAATATAATCAAATTCTGCAAAACTTTATCTTTTAAAATCTTATAAAATCTATTTCTGTAAACATAAATACTTTTATAGTTTTTAGAAAATCATTTACAATACAGGCTGCCTCCAGTTCAATTAAAGTCTGAAAGGACAAAAAGAACCCAAAGAGTTTCTGCTATATTTGTGGAAAATATATTACAGTTTCGGGAAGGAAAAACATCACACACAAAGAAAATGTAGCTTACTACCACTGTTTTGGTTAGAAAAATGGTAAATGAGAAAAACATTGGGCTCCATTTGTGTGTTGTATAGTTTGAACATCTAGTTTGACACAGTGGCTGGATAAAAAGAAAGCAAGTATGGCATTTTCAGTTCCCATGATATGAGGTGAGTCTAAAGATAATCTAACTGACTGTTAGTTTTGCATGACTAATGTTTCTGAATATTCAGGAAAACCAAAAACAATACATTAAATACCCAGATACTGCAACTGCAATGAAACCATTACTTCATGGGGCTAGTCATCCATTGCTACATCCACCAGCAAATTGGGAAACAGAAACGTTATTCTGTGAAAAAGACAATGAATCATCTTAATCTAGTAATTCTTTTTCCAAATGATCCAAATTCCTTTGGATCATTTGGAAAATTGGGCTAATAAATGACAGTTGGCATTTAATTAAATGCAAGGTAATTACCACCTTGATGGGATTCAACTCAATATTGTTATGGATTAAAATATTTTTGGTGTTTTGTTTGATCGTCTCTTAAACTTAAGCCTTCCGAGCAATGTGTTGATGTGAGTGGGAAAGCAAATAGGATTTTGAGTTGTATTTATAAGAATATTGAATATAAGTCATAGGAGATTATTGTTTCCTTGTGTTACGTCTCCGTTTGTTAATTAACTTTCCGTAACTTCGTTCCAACGAAACTTTAACGACACAAGTCTTTACTTAATAAAACTGGTTTATTCTTTCCGAATATAACTCTGCGATACACTTAATCTCAATACTCGCGCTAAAACAAACAGTATCACGAACGAACGTTAACTTCAACAATACCGTGTGACTGCAGTTCAATTACTCACTGTCTATCTACACACACATTACCATGCTTTCCGCGTCACGTTTTCCCCTCTTATATATATACCAGCCTAACCTACTAGTAAATACTAGAG
>NW_013666509.1:123183-130870 GCF_000517525.1 Limulus polyphemus
AACCTACTAAAAATTACTAGAACATTCGCCAAAGTACATGATAGTTCTAGAAACGTTGCGTCACAGTAGTCATGTGACTCGATGACGCAACACTTGTATAGATTTCTAGTTAGGCCTTAATTTAAGGTCCTTAAAACAAGGGTAAGAGGAGATCTGATTGAAATGTTCAAAATTATAAATGTAGTAGATAGCATTGAGGCATCATCTTGTTTTGTGTCTAATGGTAATAATAGTATGACTAGGAGCTAAGGGACATAAATTTAAGACACAGCAGAGAACAAGGTGTTTGTAAATTAGGCATTTTCATTTTTCAAACTATATCAAGAAATATCCTTAATTTTTTCTATCATGCTCTATGGTTTGTTCCCATCTATATTAGATGTGGGATAGAAATTATGACATGACATTTCATAGACAACAAGGAACCCCTTGGCCCACATTGTTGTTTAAATGAATGGGACAGCTGTTTAGCCTATATCCAGCACTGACTCTCCAAGTATACACTAAGCCCTCTCTTGAATTATTCCAATTCTGTTGCATCTATTATGTCTACATGCAATCTAAATAAAATTTCCACAGGCTGTTTGCCATGTAGTCCATAGGTTATGTTTTTGAAGTTTATAAGATTATCTAAGGAACTGATAGGATAAATGTATCTAATTCATTTGTGCTTTATTTTGAATATACTAGAATGAGAGAACACAAGTTTGTGATTTCGAAAAAACAGGCTAGGCTTCAAATAAAAGTTTTATTTTTCTAACAGGGTGATTGGTTTCTGGAATGAGATGCTACCGGTAATATTGGAGACCAATACTTTACAAAAGTTTGAAATGAGAAACGATAATTTCCTGAAAAATAAAGAATGGATTTAACTTTTTTTACTTTTCCTCATTTGCAGCTAGGTGTGCATAAACAGTCTTAAACAACATGAAGTACCAAGTGGTCACTTGTTTCGCAATTATGTTAAGTATGATATTTAGTTTTATAAATATTAACTTAAGCTCCAAACCTTCGTTTTGACCTAATTATCCTATTAATAATTGTATTCCAAATTTCCCAAACACACCATGCAGCAAAGTATACTGTTACGCCTCCGTTCGTTAGTTAATTTTCCGTAAAAATTATTTTCGAAGAAACTTTACCGATACAAGTCCTTTCTTAAATACAACTGGTTTATTCTTTCTGAATACAACTTTGTGATACACTTAATTTCAACAGTCGCGCTATAACAAACGCTATAATTCACAACAAACGTCTCACGTGCGCAACTCAACAATTCTCTGTCCGCAGTTCAATTACACATTGTTCCCGTCGCTTCTTGGCCGGTATTATATATACAAGACTACTCCATATCTAGTAGTCTCCCGACGCTTCATGAACGTTCTAGAAGCGCGTGGCGTGTTACTAGCGTCACGTGACCTCCGCTGTCGTAACAATGCCTTATGCTCAGGGGCGGTACATATAAGAGGTATGGGAGGCTTTGTCTCCCCAGATAGACTGTCCGTCATGAGGCATTATTCTAACCAACTCAAAAATATTATACAATATATATGGAGAGAGAGAGATCGAAAATAGGTGCATGAGTCACTGAGGAGCGTTTATCTATTTGTGAGCCGAACTGATTCTTCCCAATTGAGCAACGTACCCCCCACACCAGTTTTGTCAAGCCTCGATCGCAAGAAAAATAAACAGCACTGCCTTTCAAAATAAACCCAAAACAAACAGTACTGACTTTCAAAACTGCTCTTTGATAGCTTACCCTCAAAATTTAATTGGAATAAAGATCAGAGAATGCGTTAAGTGGGCTGACCAGAAAGTTCACGACTGTGAGTGCGTTTTATAATTGAACAAGAGTAAGAATACCCCCCCCCCCCCTCCAGTGGCACAGCGATATGTCTGCGGAATTACAATGCTAGGAACCGGGTTTCGATACCCGTGGTGGGCAGAGCACAGATATCCCATTGTGTAGCTTTGTGCTTAATTCCAAACAAACAAACAATTATAAATATAGTCTGCATTGTACACTTTCACAAATGTCACTACTTTAAAATTGAATTTGCTAAAATTTAGATTATTTGCAGCTCTGTAATTATTGTTTCTAGCACCTAGAGCCAGTACTCGCTGCCAAACAGACGTCATTATTTGTATCTGTTCTCTGGTGTTTTAAAACTATACATTTTTTTTATATTCGTAATGATAATAATACACACTATCTATTTATAACCAAGCGGATCTTGTTGTATTATAGGTGACGCTAACAGAGTCTAAAGCTTAAATGAGCTTTGGGGGAGGAAAAAAACAACGTCAAATATTCACCCTGTGAGGCTGTGATTGGTTGTTGGATGCTGAGTGAATGAGGAATCATGTTCAGAGTCATTACTACCACTTAGTAGTAGTATTCTGTACGAGTTCAATCATTGTAGTTTTTGTAACTTGTTAGATGCAGAGTTTAGAAAATGTGTATGTGATTATTGTGTGAATTTGGAAATTACACAAATCTAGTGAAGTTTACTAAAACTTTCAATACAAGTTACATTAACACTAACAGGTGTTTTGTATTAAGTATAAGGCTTTAGTATGCTTTAGAGTTTAGTTAGACTTTTATACCACTTAAGCAAGGAGGCTACGAGTATACGGATGTGTCAGAAAGTTCAATAGTTTCGAAACTCCATGACAGCTATTGATAATTCAGTTCTTTTTATTTGAATAAGTAGTACCCTAATTCTGTATAACATATATATATTTATCTTTTTAAGAACCTTTAACTTTTATTTCGCCCAAGAGCATGCAAGCGATCAAATGTGTAGTCGTCGGAGATGGGTAAGTGTGTTAAAGTAACTGAATTTAAAAATAATCTATTCTTGTGCTTGGCTTATGTAATATTTATAATATTTGATGTACATTTTAGTTTTTAACTGCGTGGACCTAGAAGTAGAACTTTGTATGACTTATAAATGTAAGTGTTTTTTTGTTGTTGTTGTTTTTTCAATTACACTTTATTTTTGTATTTGCTCTTTCTTGGAAAAAAGTATGGGATAAAAGTAAATGTAGATTTTCAAAATAGTTTTTTTCTCTGTTCTTTGGAAAAGAAAAGAGTTCAGAATTTGTTGAGCAGCAAAATTTTATCATTTATAAAGCGCTATAATTTTAATAAAAGTTAATTATGTAATTATTTTTAAAAGAGAAAAAATTAAAATCTCAAATAACATACCAGAACACATAATATACTGACAACCTGACCAAAATCTGTATAACAGGTGTTGCAGTGGTTTCTTTTTTTTATTGTTCAATAAAATACTAAAAACAATGCAAAGCCTGGTATGCTTAATGATAAATTAAGTGTTATATTTTATGAACTTTAAGTTATAACAGTTAGCTGTACTAATGTTCATTGATAGGCCTAAGTTCACAGTGCTGCCAACACAGCAATTTCCCTTTCAAAATTCGTTATTAAAAAAACTGAATTAACTGCTTGATAATAACAAACAAACATGATACTGATAGCTCATCCATTGTAGTAACAGACTTGAAAATCACTGAATTTGGCAATCAGCTACTCTAGCCTTATTCACATTTTATTAAAGTTGGATGATAAACCTGTTTGATTGACACAATCAATTACCTGTGAGCCATGATTACATCAGATAATCATAATTATGGTTAAATCAATTGATGTTACTAAAATAAACTAATGAAAGTTAGAATTTTTTATTACTACTGTTTTTGATTATTCCAATTATCCAAGTCTCGTGTGAGAATAATCAATTACTTGAATGTAATTAATGAAAAGGCCCAGGAATTAAATGATTGGCAAATTCCACTAATTATCCAGCTTGATGTTTCATACTGGTTCAAACTGTTTTAGGAATTCTAAGAAGATTCTAGTCATTAAGCCATGACTGTCACTCATTATGAAAACTCCCACTGGCAAAAAAATATATACACATGTCTAAATTAAAAACTTTGCCTACAATAATAGCATATACACAGCATACAGTAAGGAACCATTTGGTTCTGTGAGGCTGTCCTTGCAAACTCACCCATGTGAAAAATAAAAATTGAATATATTTTATATTTTTTAGGAAATCATTAATTCATCTATTAAATCATTGTAATTTGAAGATTATGGCTTTCACTAATATCCATGGTAATTCATTCCATGAGCCAGTTACATTGTTGAATGAAGAAATTGGAGGCCTTTATCCTATCAATCCCCCAGATAATCCTCGATAGGTTACCTCATAAGATTTTTCTTCTATGAAATAATCTTTTCATCCCTGGAATCATCCCAGTAACATTTCTCTAAACCCTTTCCAGTAAGTTGGTATCCTTTCTTAGATAAGACAACCAAAATTTAACTATATTCCAAAAGAGGTTTAACTAGCAACTTGTACATGGAAATAATTCTCTTCTGTCTTTACCTACTTCCTAAAACTCAGTTAGCTTTATTGTTAGCAACAGAGGGTTGACTCAATTGCTTGAAATAGCTATCAATCACAATGCCAAGATCCTTTTTTTCAGTCATCTTATTAAGTTGTTTCCCATCTCTATTAAAATTTAAATGTGTAATCTAAATTATAATTCAAATTCATTATCTCATATTTACTATAATTTGTCCATTTTACGAATTGATACAGATCATTCTGTAGTACTTTAACATCTTTTGCTAGTTTACTAATTATGCCCCTATCTATGTCATTTATGTAAGATAAAGCAAACACCCAAGTTCTAATCCCTTAAGCACACTGTTAGTAACAAGTAACCATTGTGATTGAACTTCCCGAATAAAATTTCTTTCCTTCACCCAGTTATCCTTAAATCCAATTATTCTTTCCCCAACCCCACCAATGTGATTTTCTGTGTGGCACCTTCTAAAAAGCTTTTTGAAAATCTGTAGTACAAAGTGCTGACAAAATGTTTGAAAATAAATCTAATTATGCCAAGTTTGTGATGGTGACAAAGTTTAGTGTGTGGACTTTTTTTTGTGTGTGTGTTAACATTTGGTGTCAGTAAAACTTGAACATCTATGTTTCATTCACATTGTAGTTATAACTTGAGTATGTTTACTGTGTAGGTAAAATCAGAGGTGATTAATGATTAACTTTGTCCACATACATATGGCATGTAAGTGTTGGTTTAACAGATTATAAAGTAATTAAAATTATGACAAAGGATGTCATGTTAAAAGGTGTAAAAAACTAATCAAAGCCAATAGATGCCATAATTATGTCTAATTAAACTTGATTATCACTACACATAGGAAGCTACTATATCATTCCATGTTTGGTTATTGTGTATCTTCACACAAGCTGAGTTAAACAATTTTGACCAAAAACAACAGATGAATGTAAAAAATAAATTGTTTAATGTAATTATCAGAAATTTCTTAGCTTAATATCCATATAATTACATCATGGTAAAGCATAAATTAAACTTCTCCATTCCAGTCAAAGATTTCTAAACTGTGTGTCTTGTGTTTTCATTCAGTTATCATAGACAGCTTAGTCTGTGATAACTATGAAAACTCATTTGACTTTGACTTTCTTCAAGTGAACTTCTGTAGAAACCAGGTATATACTGGTGTAGTATCAATTATACTACAAATAGAAAATTTTCATAACTAACTGTCGTGTTATTTTGTATCACAGTTTACAATCTGTTATATTGAAAATGAATAGTTCATATATAAATAAAACAATGTGAGATGTTTTTATTAAGTAGTGCAATGTTAAATATGCATTTAGCTTTACACTGTCCATAAATCTCATGATCTTGTTCGTATGGGTATATACATATCACAAATTTATTGTTCAAAAGTTGTAGCTTGGTTTTAAAATTGGTAACATGATTCTAAGTTTGTCAGTTTTTTGGCTCCAACTTTTTATGAGCCAGAGCAGTATCTGCACACTTTTTCATACAGATAACAGGTAACATCCTCGCAATGTTAACAGACTAGTGAGGCAAGATATCCTGTTAGTGATTCTGTGTTGGCTTTATATATATATATATATATATTCCTCTTCAATCCTCAAACAATTTTTCACTGTCTTTAGCCTACCAAAAAGAGAAGCTTGCATATCTAATCTTTGACCTCCTTAAAAACCATGAGGAAAATCACTATTTGATTCTGTTGCATTATTTTTAATGCCTTAATCATTTTACTTAACATCATGGGTGTAATACCTATGTTTGCCACCGATGAAAAAAGGTCCACCGTTCAAAAGCACTTGGTTTATAGGGTTTTGTATTTTTGTCTTTAATTGATTTCTTGCATGTACATGTATTCCTAACATCACGAACGATTCAAGTCTAACGTTTCCCATCCACTTTTCAGAGTCAGTAATGTTTATAACATCCTCTTGTAAAAAACAGAAGAAAATGCTTAAAAATTTAATTATTTTATCTTGAATAAAAACTCTGCCTTCAGCATACTTTAAGGGCTCAGTTCCCATTTAACATTTTGCTTACCTTAAACGTACATTAAAAACATTTTTACTATTAGTTGTAATATTATCAGCCAGTTATATTTTCCCAATTGGAAATGTGCCTATAATTAATATGATTTTTTACTACAAGGCTAGTGCCATGTCTTTTTCTTAGTTTTCCATCAATTACATAAGCGTACAACTTACAAATTAATCTTTTGTAAAGCACCTTATCAAAGGCTTTTTGAAAGTCTATTCAATATCAATCCCTATGAAGACCTCCAAAAAGGGAGAGTCGATTGCAAAAATCATTGAAGATATTTCTAAGGCCATGAAATCCTTTTCTACAAGTATTATGAGAATTGATAGCTCTACAGTTTTGAATATCCACTCTAGACTCTTTCTTTATAAAAATAGGGATAAGTTTGGCAATCTTTGTGCCATATGAGAAATTTACTTGGTTTAAGGAGATTATTTTAAGCCAACTAACCCAACATAGCTCTTTGCTCAGCTTTTTCAAAGTTTTAGGAGAAATTTCTTCAGGATCAACCAGAAGTTTTTATTCTAAAGCTTTTCTAAAACAACTGTTTCTTCAACATGAATAAGAGAAATCCCTGTCCACTCTTAAAGAAACTAGTCTATCTTTGTTCTCTTCCTCACCTTCAATAGTTGCTTTGAGCTAAGAAAATTTCATAATCATTCTTAGCCTTAATGATACTTTTTAGATCTTGTTTTCTTATTTTTACATGTGTGCCATAGATGTACAAATTTCTTCTTCCCCAAGTTTTCAACAGAATTTTGTGCTTAATAAGCTAACCATTTTTCGTTTGATATAAATTTAAATCCTTTTTTCAACCATTTAGGAAAAGGCTTTCACTTGTAACATGAATATTTGGTGTGTGTCTATATATATAATTTTTTCTAAGCACCATTGAACCCTAAACTTCTTTAGCATTCTTCAAAATTAGCCACCCAATTTCTCTCTTAAAATATATTGCACTATTGGAAGTAGGTTTACTAAAACTTGGGACACATTTTTAATAATACAAATGGTTTCATTAAAAATATTAGAGATGATAATGCTTTCATGCCGTTGATTTTCCATCAACTAAATTTCTAAATCATATCATTCTTAGTACTAATAACTAGACCTAAAAATAACATCTTCCTTAAGTTGGGCATTTTCATACAGAGAAAATATCCTTGCAATTAAATTCTATTTGTATAAAAACATTAAGTAGATTTTTTTTAATACTGTTTCA